>NC_054701.1:27799096-27836430 GCF_016097555.1 Gigantopelta aegis | reverse complement strand
CTATTTTGACATCTATTGTTATTTTGATACTTAGTAGAGAGAGAGAGAAAGAGGAAATTTGGTGCTGCCACATAGGTTATATGTTGGTCTAAATATTAAACTATGGCTATTTTGACATCTATTGTTATTTTGATACTTAGTAAAGAGAGAGAGAAAGAGGAAATTTGGTGCTGCCACATAGGTTATATGTTGGTCTAAATATTAAACTATGGCTATTTTGACATCTATTGTTATTTTGATACTTAGTAAAGAGAGAGAGAAAGAGGAAATTTGGTGCTGCCACATAGGTTATATGTTGGTCTAAATATTAAACTATGGCTATTTTGACATCTATTGTTATTTTGATACTTAGTAAAGAGAGAGAGAAAGAGGAAATTTGGTGCTGCCACATAGGTTATATGTTGGTCTAAATATTAAACTATGGCTATTTTGACATCTATTGTTATTTTGATACTTAGTAAAGAGAGAGAGAAAGAGGAAATTTGGTGCTGCCACATAGGTTATATGTTGGTCTAAATATTAAACTATGGCTATTTTGACATCTATTGTTATTTTGATACTTAGTAAAGAGAGAGAGAAAGAGGAAATTTGGTGCTGCCACATAGGTTATATGTTGGTCTAAATATTAAACTATGGCTATTTTGACATCTATTGTTATTTTGATACTTAGTAAAGAGAGAGAGAAAGAGGAAATTTGGTGCTGCCACATAGGTTATATGTTGGTCTAAATATTAAACTATGGCTATTTTGACATCTATTGTTATTTTGATACTTAGTAAAGAGAGAGAGAAAGAGGAAATTTGGTGCTGCCACATAGGTTATATGTTGGTCTAAATATTAAACTATGGCTATTTTGACATCTATTGTTATTTTGATACTTAGTAAAGAGAGAGAGAGAGAGGAAATTTGGTGCTGCCACATAGGTTATATGTTGGTCTAAATATTAAACTATGGCTATTTTGACATCTATTGTTATTTTGATACTTAGTAAAGAGAGAGAGAAAGAGGAAATTTGGTGCTGCCACATAGGTTATATGTTGGTCTAAATATTAAACTATGGCTATTTTGACATCTATTGTTATTTTGATACTTAGTAAAGAGAGAGAGAAAGAGGAAATTTGGTGCTGCCACATAGGTTATATGTTGGTCTAAATATTAAACTATGGCTATTTTGACATCTATTGTTATTTTGATACTTAGTAAAGAGAGAGAGAAAGAGGAAATTTGGTGCTGCCACATAGGTTATATGTTGGTCTAAATATTAAACTATGGCTATTTTGACATCTATTGTTATTTTGATACTTAGTAAAGAGAGAGAGAAAGAGGAAATTTGGTGCTGCCACATAGGTTATATGTTGGTCTAAATATTAAACTATGGCTATTTTGACATCTATTGTTATTTTGATACTTAGTAAAGAGAGAGAGAAAGAGGAAATTTGGTGCTGCCACATAGGTTATATGTTGGTCTAAATATTAAACTATGGCTATTTTGACATCTATTGTTATTTTGATACTTAGTAAAGAGAGAGAGAAAGAGGAAATTTGGTGCTGCCACATAGGTTATATGTTGGTCTAAATAACATGAACTTGCTGCATCCTTAGCAACCTGCATCACATTCCTAATGAAAGAAAAGATGAATGACCAGTATATGTTATTCAGTACTACTTTTTCGAGGTTTTATTCATTTTAACCAAGGAGGAATGTATTTTTTGTTTTCAAAAGGCTTGCAGACACACCTCCTGCTTCGTTCTCCAAGTTTGCCGAGAAGAAAACCCAACAGGTGAACAAGAGGAGCCACACAATGAAATCGATCTTCAGAAAGACTCCAACCAAAGGTATGTGTTTGTGATGTGTCATTGAGAACAATCTTCAGAAAGACTCCAACCAAAGGTATGTGTATGTGATGTGTCTTTGAGAATAATCTAAAGAAAGACTCCAACCAAAGGTTTGTGATGTGTCATTGAGAACAATCTTCAGAAAGACTCCAGCCAAAGGTATGTGTTTGCGACGTGTCATTGAGAAGAATCTTCAGAAAGACTCCAACCAAAGGTATGTGTTTGTGATGTGTTAATGTCATTGAGAACAATCTTCAGATAGACTCCAACCAAAGGTATGTGTTTGTGATGTCATTGAAAATTGATCAAATTAGAGGTATTCCAGGCATAATCAGTAGCTTACTAATATTTATACAGATAGCTTGTTGGATAATTTTATGTCGTGTGTTTTATCTAATATCCACAGTATGCACTTTCAAGGCTAGCACTGGAATTATTTTAGGTAGCAAATCTAGAGAGAATAGTAAAGTCACTAATCTGAGCAGCATTTTTTTTAGTCAAACAGTTATTTATTTAATTTGTATAAAACTTACCATTAATGCTAACTGAAGCTGGATTTTTTTTTTTTAATTACACCTTTTATAGAAGTAAAGAATTACAACACTGTTCTATTCTAAAATATATAAGCAATTGTTACCTATAAGATATTATATTACTAGTTTATTTAACAATCACTTCAGACACGGAACAACAAGCACCTGTACAGAAGGAAACCCGAAGATCTAGCATAGAGAGTCAGAAGGTTGGTGGTGAGTTTGCCGAGTTCCTAAAGACATTGAAAAAACCTGCAGCGCTGGAGATCTCCAAGCAAGTTCGCAGTTTCATTGAGCGTATCCAGCAAGCCGGCGACATTCCCATTGACGAACTCTCCGAGATGGTGCAGGATTTCTACCAGACACTGACAGACAGACTTCATTCACACTCACTGTACAAAGGTTTGGACTTGATACCTTTCTAACCCGGTTCATTGAAAGTAATATTTGTTTAACCATATTTCAGCACCTTTTAAACTGAGACTATTTGGTCTTTTGCCATGTTTGTGATGATGTGTGAGTCAATATATCATTGTCTTGTTTGTTACCTGTGACTGACTTTTGATTGTGTAATATTTGCTTATTTGGACACTTGGTCTAGTATAGAGAATGTGAGAGGAAACCCACTGTGCGTTACATAGCTCTTCTGCACATTACTGTAAATTGGATAGTACACATAATAGCCTTTTACACTCATAGGTGAGAACACCATTCGTTATAATAACGCATACTAATATCATAATTTAGAAATATGTGTGATAACAGTTTAAAGACCTATGACTGGCTGCTCCTAGATAATGACACAGTCGCAAAGATAAATGATATCTAATGGCCACTCATGTAGTATACTCTGTGTACCATTTATAGGGTATGGGTTGACACACACAAAAAAAAACCTGCATGTCTACACAGGCATATATATCTTACAACCTCTATTGCCTGATGCTAGTGCTTTACTAACTCTTTGAATGTTGATCTTAAACTAGTACAATCTTTGTAGTGAGTATCATAATCTTTTATTCTTTTGAGACATGTTTTTTAGTTTAGCATTTAACCATGATGATGGTATTTCAAGACTAATGATAAAGATACCATGTCCCGTGCTTATACAACTTTTAAAGTCTAAACTCGAGTCTCTAATAGTGTCTTGAGTCTTTAACATTGTGAAAACTTGGGTTAGTGGCTTTAAGTTTTAAGTATTCTGTGTTAAGTGTTTAGCTACTAATGATGCTTAATAAATGAAGGGAACTTTGAGTAGAGCAGTTTTAATTTATATCTCATATCAGCAAGGAATTTAAGTGGGGTTTTTTGTCAGTAGTTCCAGCTTGACTTGACATGAAAAATATAATTTTAAACTTAAATGTTTGGCTGATACAAGGTATAATATACACCCACGCCCACCTTTTCAGTGTTTTTGGATATACTAACGTAAATATCAGTAACATAATTTAACATTTCATTATATATGATAGCAGTAACAAATAAATAATACTAGCATTTATGGTTATAAATATAAAAAAAACCCATTTATTTTGTTTTGAGGAAGTTTACCAAATATATTTTTTAATCAAAACTCACAACCTTGTTCATCAATAAGGAAATTTACAAAAGTACGGTTGTTTGGTTGTATTTGTGATTAAAATGGTGGCAAACACTGAAGATTTCTTCAAATATTTTTAATACATGCTTTTGTTTTAGGGCTAGTCCCAGAGGTTATTGAAAAGATATTGGATTTTACCGAGCGCTACATCATGACTCGTCTGTACCGTTCCGTCTTCTGCTCACCCAGTACAAACGATGAGGACAAAGATCTGGCCATCCAGAACCGAATCCGCAGTCTGCACTGGATATCTGCCCAGATGATGGACACTATTATTAATGAACACGATGCAGAGATCAGAAAGATGCTGGATCAAGCTATTACAGGTTAGATAACATTAGTCTTTGTTCTATAATGGTGAAGCCCATCAACTGTAAGTCTTGTAGGTGCTAGTTTCATATGCAGATCATGGACACCATTATTAGCGAACATGATGCAGAGATCAAAGAGATGCTGGATCAAGCTATTATTACAGGTAAGATTATATTGGTCTTTGTTGTATAATGGTGAAGCCCATTAGCTCTAAGTCATGTAGATGGTAGGTTCATAGACAGATGATGGACACTGTTACTAACGAACATGATGCAGAAATCAGAAAGATGCTGGATCAAGCTATTGCAGGTAAGATTATATTGGTCTTTGTTGTATAATGCTTAAACCCATTAGCTCTAAGTCATATAGATGGTAGGTTCGTAGACAGATGATGGACACTACCGTATTTGACCGGAAATAAGCCCATGTCTTTGAATAAGCCCCCCTCCGTTTTGATAGCATTTAAGAAATTAGGCCCTCATTCGTAAATAAGCCCACCCCCAACTTCGTCACCTTATAAATAACACGAAATTGCAAGTTTGCTCAAAGTTCATTTAAAAGGTCATACCTCCTGCAGATAATTAAACACAAATGTAATACAATATTTTACCACCAGTGAGATTTAGCAGTCTAACAAGAACAGTGTGTAACATTGTTTTCAATTTCATGCCTGCAGTATTTCTCTGAAGTATCCAAGTCCAAGTATGAACTAAAAACCAATGTCTATTTTTACCACCACACTGGGTCCGCAGTTAATGCTAATTAAGCAAATACCTTATTCTGATTGGCTAAGAACAATAACCTTAGATTGACAATTCTTTGTAGTGTAAGCTAGCTGCCTGTGTCAGAAACGTGTGTATACGCTATTGAGTTGTTGTTAATTGCTGTTGTTTTAAGTCTTCTCAGCATTAAATTTTGGATGTAAATAAACAGCACTGGTAAGTAATTGTAACATAGAAGGTGTGTTTCTGATAATTAGATACTAGTACAAAAAACACAATTTAATTAATAAACAATTGTTATTTATTAATAACAAATGGAACACTAATTAATAGATGTGCTACTGAACGTTTTTTGTTTTCTTCTAAGTTCATATAAGTATTGTTATTTATTTTAATTATTATTATTAAAAAAAATTTCAACAAAATTGGCCCCTTGTCTGGGAATAAGCCCACCCCATGCTAAGCTCACAATGAGTTGTCTTGGCCCCCTGGGCTTATTTCCGGTCAAATACGGTATTATTAACAAACATGATGCAGAAATCAGAAAGATGCCGGATCAAGCTATTACTGCAGGTAAGATTATATTGGTCTTTGTTGTATAATGGTTAAACCCATTAGCTCTAAGTCATGTAGATGGTAGGTTCATAGACAGATGATGGACACTGTTACTAACGAACATGATGCAGAAATCAGAAAGATGCCGGATCAAGCTATTGCAGGTAAGATTATATTGATCTTTGTTGTATAATGGTTAAACCCATTAGCTCTAAGTCATATAGATGGTAGGTTCGTAGACAGATGATGGACACTATTATTAACAAACATGATGCAGAAATCAGAAAGATGCCGGATCAAGCTATTACTGCAGGTAAGATTATATTGGTCTTTGTTGTATAATGGTGAGGCCCATTAGCTCTAAGTCATATAGATGGTAGGTTCATAGACAGATGATGGACACTATTATTAACAAACATGATGCAGAAATCAGAAAGATGCCGGATCAAGCTATTGCAGGTAAGATTATATTGATCTTTGTTGTATAATGGTGAGGCCCATTAGCTCTAAGTCATATAGATGGTAGGTTCGTAGACAGATGATGGACACTATTATTAACAAACATGATGCAGAAATCAGAAAGATGCCGGATCAAGCTATTACTGCAGGTAAGATTATATTGGTCTTTGTTGTATAATGGTTAAACCCATTAGCTCTAAGTCATATAGATGGTAGGTTCGTAGACAGATGATGGACACTATTATTAACAAACATGATGCAGAAATCAGAAAGATGCCGGATCAAGCTATTGCAGGTAAGATTATATTGATCTTTGTTGTATAATGGTGAGGCCCATTAGCTCTAAGTCATATAGATGGTAGGTTCGTAGACAGATGATGGACACTATTATTAACAAACATGATGCAGAAATCAGAAAGATGCCGGATCAAGCTATTGCAGGTAAGATTATATTGATCTTTGTTGTATAATGGTGAGGCCCATTAGCTCTAAGTCATATAGATGGTAGGTTCGTAGACAGATGATGGACACTATTATTAACAAACATGATGCAGAAATCAGAAAGATGCCGGATCAAGCTATTACTGCAGGTAAGATTATATTGGTCTTTGTTGTATAATGGTTAAACCCATTAGCTCTAAGTCATATAGATGGTAGGTTCGTAGACAGATGATGGACACTATTATTAACAAACATGATGCAGAAATCAGAAAGATGCCGGATCAAGCTATTGCAGGTAAGATTATATTGATCTTTGTTGTATAATGGTGAGGCCCATTAGCTCTAAGTCATATAGATGGTAGGTTCGTAGACAGATGATGGACACTATTATTAACAAACATGATGCAGAAATCAGAAAGATGCCGGATCAAGCTATTACTGCAGGTAAGATTATATTGGTCTTTGTTGTATAATGGTTAAACCCATTAGCTCTAAGTCATATAGATGGTAGGTTCGTAGACAGATGATGGACACTATTATTAACAAACATGATGCAGAAATCAGAAAGATGCCGGATCAAGCTATTACTGCAGGTAAGATTATATTGGTCTTTGTTGTATAATGGTGAGGCCCATTAGCTCTAAGTCATATAGATGGTAGGTTCATAGACAGATGATGGACACTATTATTAACAAACATGATGCAGAAATCAGAAAGATGCCGGATCAAGCTATTGCAGGTAAGATTATATTGATCTTTGTTGTATAATGGTGAGGCCCATTAGCTCTAAGTCATATAGATGGTAGGTTCGTAGACAGATGATGGACACTATTATTAACAAACATGATGCAGAAATCAGAAAGATGCCGGATCAAGCTATTACTGCAGGTAAGATTATATTGGTCTTTGTTGTATAATGGTTAAACCCATTAGCTCTAAGTCATATAGATGGTAGGTTCGTAGACAGATGATGGACACTATTATTAACAAACATGATGCAGAAATCAGAAAGATGCCGGATCAAGCTATTGCAGGTAAGATTATATTGATCTTTGTTGTATAATGGTGAGGCCCATTAGCTCTAAGTCATATAGATGGTAGGTTCGTAGACAGATGATGGACACTATTATTAACAAACATGATGCAGAAATCAGAAAGATGCCGGATCAAGCTATTACTGCAGGTAAGATTATATTGGTCTTTGTTGTATAATGGTTAAACCCATTAGCTCTAAGTCATATAGATGGTAGGTTCGTAGACAGATGATGGACACTATTATTAACAAACATGATGCAGAAATCAGAAAGATGCCGGATCAAGCTATTACTGCAGGTAAGATTATATTGGTCTTTGTTGTATAATGGTGAGGCCCATTAGCTCTAAGTCATATAGATGGTAGGTTCATAGACAGATGATGGACACTGTTACTAACGAACATGATGCAGAAATCAGAAAGATGCCGGATCAAGCTATTGCAGGTAAGATTATATTGATCTTTGTTGTATAATGGTTAAACCCATTAGCTCTAAGTCATATAGATGGTAGGTTCGTAGACAGATGATGGACACTATTATTAACAAACATGATGCAGAAATCAGAAAGATGCCGGATCAAGCTATTACTGCAGGTAAGATTATATTGGTCTTTGTTGTATAATGGTGAGGCCCATTAGCTCTAAGTCATATAGATGGTAGGTTCATAGACAGATGATGGACACTATTATTAACAAACATGATGCAGAAATCAGAAAGATGCCGGATCAAGCTATTACTGCAGGTAAGATTATATTGGTCTTTGTTGTATAATGGTGAGGCCCATTAGCTCTAAGTCATGTAGATGGTAGGTTCGTAGACAGATGATGTACACTATTACTAACGAACATGATGCAGAGATCAGAGAGATGCTGGATCAAGCTATTGCAGGTAAGATTATATTGGTCTTTGTTGTATAATGGTGAGGCCCATTAGCTCTAAGTCATATAGATGGTAGATTCGTAGACCGATGATGGACACTATTATTAATGAACACGTTGCTGAAATGAGAAAGATGCTGGATCAAGCTATTACAGTTAAGATTATATTGGACTTGGTTGTGTAGTGGTTCAGCCCATCAGCTCTAAAGCTGTTAAATGCTGGGTTTGTATTGCAGCCATGGCTTCAACCCAGACAGAGTTCAGTATTCCACAAAATATTGTGCTTCTGGTTATAATATTCAAGTTGTTATAAGAAGATTGTACTGAGTTCTCTATTAAATATTAAAATTGATGAGGCCAAACAAAAAAATAGGTGTGTTTCCGGTCGACCGACCGTCCCTAGTTTTACCTCTCCCCCCCCCGACCCTAATTTTTTTCTCTTAAACTGAAAAACAAAATGAAAAAAAAAAGAATTATAAAAAAAAAAAAAAAAAAAAAAAAAGAAGTAAAAATAAAAGAGGACAACATCATCAAACAAGAGTATTTCCTTCCTTACACATTGTTTACGTACTATTATACGATACATTTTGCACATGTAATTCCCTTCCGAAAAACATCGAGAAATTATGGAAAAGCTTTTGTAATAGAGTTCCTTCCCCTGATTAGCTACCACCGAACAGCTTGGTCGGTCACGGAAGTAACCGAATGTACGAACATAGCCTTGGTACAGGTTATTTCGATTAAATATAATCGTATCAATTCAGCTTAATTCTCGTCTTCACTTAAATCAACAGGTCTTATTATTAATGCATCTCAAATGTTTGCATAAAGTATTTAAATTAAGAACAACGAAATTGATACAAATGTCAAATTAATTTAAAGGAAATACACAAACAATGCATACCAATACTACTACTACTACTACTACTACTACTACTACTACTACTACTACAATAACGACAACGATAATGATGATAAATAATAATAATAATAATAATAATTATTATTATTATTATTATTATTAATATTATGGTAATATTCAATTTAAATTTTTTTTTTTTTTTTTTAAATTAAAAACCCTACCTACCTACCCTAATTTTTTTAGGGATGCAATCGGAAACACACCTATTTTTTTGTTTGGCCTGATATCAATTAAAGCATTATTTATTAGTTAATAAAAATTTAAAAATAGTTAATTCTGTAACAACCCTAGTTCTTAGTTGAAGCCCACATGATGATTTGTATACCTGTAGCTACTTAGCTGAAGAACATGGTCTTGAAGTTCAATATTCACAGTTACATTTACAAACATTTATAATTACAAACTTCCCACCATTATACCGGCCTCGGTGGCATCGTGGCAGTCCATCGGTCTACAGGCTGGTAGGTACTGGGTTCGGATCCCAGTCGAGGCATGGGATTTTTAATCCAGATACCGACTCCAAACCCTGAGTGAGTGCTCCGCAAGGCTCAATGGGTAGGTGTAAACCACTTGCACCGACCAGTGATCCATAACTGGTTCAACAAAGGCCATGGTTTGTGCTATCCTGCCTGTGGGAAGCGAAAATAAAAGATCCCTTGCTGCCAATCGGAAGAGTAGCCCATGTAGTGGCGACAGCGGGTTTCTTCTCAAAATCTGTGTGGTCCTTAACCATATGTCTGACGCCATATAACCGTAAATAAAATGTGTTGAGTGCGTCGTTAAATAAAACACTTCTTTCTTTTTTTTCCCACCATTATATGATTCACTTTATTCTGATTGGAAAAAGTTACTTAAAAAATGAATATTATCCCTCGATAAACCTCAGAACCTGGTAACATAACGTCAAAAAGGATGTCATTATGTAAAACAGATCATGGAAAGGACGTCAGAAACTAATTTTTGTGTATTGTTAACTAATTAGAAGATGTTTGTAATTATAAAAATTGTTTGCCATTTTTTATGTGATCTTATTGATGTATAACAGTCACAAATTGCTTTTCTACGCTACACATATTTATACAATTTGTCACTGTTATGCATTGATAAATGCACAAAAAACCGACAAATAATTGTTTTATATATTTGATTGTTGCAGATGCAATAGAAGTTGACTCTAAGCGGGCCACCCAGGACAAGTTGGAGTGCATCGTGCGGTGCAGCAAGCATATCTTTGAGGTTCTCAACATGTCGAAGGAGGGCCCTGCTAGCGCTGACGAGTTTCTTCCAGCTCTCATCTACATCGTTCTCAAAGCAAACCCGCCACTACTGCAGTCCAACATCCAGTACATCACACGGTTTGCAAATCCAAGTCGACTCATGAGTGGTGAAGCAGGTTATTATTTCACAAACTTGGTAAGTGTTACAGTTACCGTATCTTTGACAACCAAATAGATGATAATTAAACATTGTACTTAGATGTCATGAACTAAACTGACTGTCTAATAGATGAAGTGTTACAGTTACCATATCTTTGACAACCAAATAGATGATAATTAAACATTGTACTTAGATGTCATGAAATAAACTGACTGTCTAATAGATGTATTTGAACACTTAAAGAACATAGGTATGTTTTTTCTGTGTACGCAACCCTAAAAATGTTTAAGGAGAAGCACACACCCCTTCATTAAAACACCTTCAGTTGTATTTTCAAACTTTATTACCTAGTTGAAGGAAGGAAGTTTGAGTTTTTTTCCATTAAATATAATTACAGAAATCACAGCAGGCATTAAAACATTTAATTTGGTGCCTTCTGTTGATTTGTTCACCTACCTGAATTGATTATTTTTATGACAGACATAATTTTCATAAAAACCATCAGGGTTGGGAAAATAATTCAATAAAAGTTTACATTGGTTTGTAAATCAGTTTGTCTCATGTAGAATGTTTGCTATATAATCATTTATTACTTGTATGGGCAGAGAGAAGTGAGGAAAAAAATAAGATCTTTCCCTAGGGAAAAAAAAAACACATTTCTTCTGCTGGAAACCGGCCTTGGTGGCGTTGTGGTTAGGCCATCGGTCTACAGGCTGGTAGGTACTGGGTTCGGATCCCAGTCGAGGAATGGGATTTTTAATCCAGATACTGACTCCAAACCCTGAGTGAGCAAGGCTCAATGGGTAGGTGTAAACCACTTGCACTGACCAGTGATCTATAACTGGTTCAACAAAGGCCATGATTTGTGCTATCCTGCCTGTGGGAAGTGCAAATAAAAGATCCCTTGCTGCTAATCGGAAAGAGTAGCCCATGTAGTGGCGACAGCGGTTTTCCTCTCAAAATCTTTGTGGTCCTTAACCATGTCTGACGCCATATAACCGTAAATAAAATGTGTTGAGTGCGTCGTTAAATAAAACATTTCTTTCTTTCTTTCTACTGCTAGAAATGTTTTAATATCATAATGAGTGTTTCACGATAGGCATTGACATCGTAGTTTCCATGGTGGCAGTCATGTCAACAACTAACTTTGACAGCAGCGATACGTATGTCACAGCTATGACGCAACCCTGTCTCTTGTTCTCAACTTTCAAACTTGTTTTCAGTAACAGTATCATTTGAAAATCTTCCATAAAATGATAAAGATTGATAATGGGTAATAAATAGAATACCGAACTCGCTACTCGGCAAGTCCATTTCTCTTACACTCGTGAATTGATGTTGTCCTTCCCGAGCCTTTACAACATCAATTCACTCATGCAAGATAAAACAGTATTGCCTCATAGCTTGTTTAGTATTCTCTAATTCTTTCAGCATTTTGAAGTAGGATGTAGTTCAATGGTAGAGTTCGCAATAGGTTGTAGAATTGATTGCCCTGAAAGGACTAGAGGGTCTTTTGCTGTCCCAGCCAGTACCAACTGACTGTTACATCAAAGGCTGTAATATGTACTCTCTTATCCCTTGCTGCTTTCTAGTAGGAGTAGTATTATGTGGAGGCAGCAGGATTCCTCTATTATTTCACCAGTTGTTAAAATAATTATGTTGGACACTTAACAGGCTTAACTCTGGGCGATCAGAAACATTTTCCACCAAATTATCTATTAAACTTTAAACATTTCAGAAACCCAGTTATTTTCTAACAAAATATAAATTCCTGGGTATTACATATAGTTATTTTGCCAAATTAAAATAAAATTCACCCGTTCACAAGTGATGAATTTGGCGAGTGCCAGAGCCATCCTCCCTAAGTAGCCATAGTTTAAAATGTGCTAAGAAGTGGTGAATAAAATATTCCTTTTTCTTTCCTATTCAGTGTTGTGCTGTTGCTTTCATTGAGAATCTCAATGCAGACTCCCTGAGTCTGACACAACAAGAATTTGACCGCTACATGTCTGGTGAGGCCATACCGCCATCCAGTATGACAGAGTATGTGTGCGAGGGACTTCGAATCAGCCAAGAAAATCTCCGATATCTCGCAGAACTGCGGCAGCGGCAGGAAAAGGTTCTAGCTGAGGCTCTGCAGCTCCAGCAAGAGATGAAAGACTTCAAGGAAAGTTTTACAGAACAGATTAAAAATGTGATAGTGCGCACGCCTCTGGTTATTAAACCGAGAAAAATGAAAGTGGATTTGGATGCCGCAGAAGAAACGGATGAGCTAGACAATCTTCCATCACCTCTGAAACCCCAGGTATCAGACAGGGTCTCGGGTCATGTTGGTGTTGACATGTCAGAGTCATCGGGGGCAGCAGAGGCTGGGCAAGAGGAACAAAGTAAACTAGGGGGCTCTAGTCTGGAGGAGGAAATGACAACATAGAACAAAAGTGAATGTTATTAGAACATGTGGGGCACTATAACAGTATGGTCATATAATGATGATGATCTTATATGCATTTATGTGCAGTATGCATAACATGTGTAACTGTTCCAAAAGTAATGTTGGTTAGATGCTGTTTTAATCAATGTGGTCAAGGTATAAAATGTATGATGGCAATATATCTCATTTTTTAAACTTGTTAACAAAAACAATTACATGACAAACATGCTTATGTTGGATAAAGGAAAGAATGTGTTAGAAAATAGAGGCTGTTTTCTAATCTATCATATTAACTCTTTTTTTTTTTACTTTAAACAAAAATAAAAAAATATTGTGTTTTGTCAATTGTTAAAAAATACATGGACATTATCTAAACATTTTATAATCATGCAGCAATACTTAATCTCCACTCAAACTGCATGCAGGGTTTTGGTTCAGATTCTGGAATTTTAGTTTTTGTGTGCTACTCTCTTTGGTTAAATGCACACAAATGCTGTTCTTTTAATTAAAAAATAGTCTCTTTTTTTTTCTTGCACACTGTCCTTATCTTGTAGAATTACTGCAATTGATGCTCTACAGCAATTGATTAATAATATGCTGGAGTGTTTCATTTCCTCTAGTATTGCTTTTTTAACGTAGTGATTACAGTTGATATGACTGAGCCTGAAGAAAATGAAGTGAGATCTGTCAGTGAAGTATATCCATTGAACCTAGTAAAGGATTTGTTATGTGCAGATGGTCTTAATACTAAGTAGCACAGTTGCAACGCATTTACATGCAGGGGGGGGGGGGGATGTACATTTTCCATCTAGGAGCCAGATAGCGCCTATTTATATTTTTATATAGATAGTATGAAATGTTTTAGTCGTCAAATGAAAAAAATGGTCGTATATATGAACAAATCGGTCACAGTGTAGAGGGCTGCCTTATAGACATCTGGTAGCTACGCAAGATGCTTACATGAATATTAATAGGAGGTTCGATTGTCTAGTAAACTGGACTTTGTGTAATTTTACATTTTAATTCCTTGTTTGAAGCCTGCTATTCAGTAGGTGTAGCTTATTGAGCAGCAGTGGGTTTCTACTTTGCCGAGATAATCACTGTGTGAATTTGTCTAGTGGCTAGTCAAATGGATGTACCAAAGACATGCAAAGCACAAAAAATAATGATCATAATATGCTAGTAATCCTAAATATAGTATCACATGGAGTACGATGTGTATGTTATATAAACATTTCTTTGGAGTAGTAAGAACTGTACTCTTTTTGTTTTTTCTTTGTTTTTTTCTTCTTCTTTTTCTTATTCTTTCATAACAGTTTGTCAGATGTTACAGATTTCTTTCACAAATGTTACATGTACTGGTGGCCTATTGATCAATGAATTGTTTACCCGTAATTCTATTAATCAATGTTTCATAGAATACAGAATAATAAAACTAATAAATTTGTGTTTCTCATACAGCATGGTGTAATAAAACACCACATTTTAAGCTGAATAATAAATATTAGCAATTTGACAAATTAAAAAGTATATGTGGTCAAATTCAGCATGTATTAACCAAATTAAAAGTAAGAAAACTAAAAGCTAGTTAATTCTCAAATTTGCTAATTTATTATACTACAGTGTTTTTACTTGTATATATAATAGTCAGCAATGTTTCTCAAACTTATGGTGTAAAATTTCAAGGTATATGTATATCCAACTATTTAGTGACAAACATTAATTAAAATTTGCTATTAAAAAACAGACATAGAGACTGAAGAAAAATAAACCATAGCAGAACTTTTTAAACCTCTTAAATTGTACAGATTGCTATACAGAATTGTATATCACCGTTGTAATTATACACACGTTGTATGTTCCTTTCAAGTGTTAATTTTTACCTATTCTCCTCAGTCAATGACTATTACAGGAGTGCAGAAATGTAAAATATCTCATTAGTCCGTCAGATCAGTACTAGTCTGCCAGAATTCCATCAGCCTACAGGACCATATAATTTGGCTGTAACACATTGAAATCTCTTTTTTATTGCATCCGTCGAAGTTTTCACTCAGATTTGACAGACTGGTCTTTTCTGAAGCTTGCTATTCAATCAGGAATGAATGTAGCTCAGTGATAGAGTGCTCGTCTGAGGTATGATGGGTCTCAGAATCGGTCACCCTCAGTGGATGCAATGCTTTTCTCCTCTTAGTCATTGTTGCATGACTCAAAGGCCATGGTATGTACTGTCCTTTATATAGGCAAAATGTGTATTAAAAACGTTCATTGTTTTTTTTATGAGGGTAAGCTGTATTCTAACAAGGGTATCAGTGACACTGTAATAGTCATGCAGCATAACAGTTGAAAAACATTGTACTGAAGTACAAATAAAATAAAATTCGGCTTGTATTAGTCGTTTAATCTTTCTTTCTTTTTTTGTTCTTTTAAAAAACAACAACAACATGATTATGTGTTGATCATCATTTAGAACTTCCATAGAATCAGTTTTATTGTTTTCATGACATAATGTGATCTCATTTTGGTCTACTTTGTTGACCATAAGTTCTTGTTGATTTGAGACAAATGTTTTCCATACAATTGTTGATATCCATCCATACAATGATTCGTTAATATCCATGTAATAATTCATCTTTTACATACATTTAAGCAATCATCACTGTAGGTTTGGGTTTTTTTTTAATTTTATATGTATGAGGATGTGTGTTTGTAGTTTGAATATTGGTGACACTGAGGTGGAATTATTTTATTTTAAAATATGTTAATGACTTACATATACATATATACTTACAGTGTTTCTAATATACCAGAAATGCTTACAGTCAAACTGTTATGCAGTAGTTGATTGGAGTTGCTGCCCTTTTTTGAAAATGGGAATGAGGTTTTATGTTTTGTCACAGGTAGAATGATTTAGTCGTAGCTGGTAGTAGGATTGGTGTTGTGTTGATTTTGAAAACAAAATTCAAAATCTATTAATAACATATTATTAGGGTGATGGTGCATCCAAGTGTTTCTGAGGGTTCGTTTTAATTTTTTTTTTTTTTTCACTATCAATTGATTATGGAGGCATAATATTTTAAAATATATTGTTTGCAGTTTTTGCGTTAGACTAATAAAATGGCAACACAGAAATTCTTAGTGGAAAAATTATTTACTATCCATAGACAGGATTTATCAATATTACCTTTGTGGTTATCAAAAAAAGAAGAAGAGGTGAACCATTACATAGATAATGGGCTGAATTTACGAAGCCTGTTTTTCTTAAACGCAAATGTTTAAGCATTGTAAATGTTTGTACACAACATGTAGTTACACGCGTGTAAGACACAAACAAGCTTTGTAAATTCGGCCATAAATGTTTGTTTGGTTCTTGTTCCAGGTCACATTCCAGATTTCTGAGCTGCTAGTTATATGATAGTTTAATAACGTACAGTAAGTCATGTTATATTTCCACTACTAAAGTAACTAGAGTAAGTTTGTGATTTTATAGTGATACTCTAACCTTTGTGTAACCGTTTTTAATATATTTTGGGGTATTCTGTAAAATCTGGCTATTGTAGCAGACACAGTGAGGTCATTTTAGTAGCGTACATATAAACAGTTTAAGTAATATGTGGGTTATGTCTTTGTTTGTCAGTTGGTATTCTCAAAAACTGTAAAATGATTATCGTTTTATCAAAAAGAGAGCAAGATCTAGTTCAATGTGTTGTCTAGTGGTGTTAAACAAAACAAACTTTTATCAAAAAGAAGAACTGTTATCATGTTTACAATTAGGGATGGAATTCTAAAAATTATTGCCCACAAAAAAACCTAATTCTTTTAATCGCTTTATTAGTTTTGTTTAAATCATGAGAAATTCAGTTTACTTTGATTTCTTTCTTATAATATTTATCTCAGTATTGTGTGCTCTGTAACTTACTAGGGTATGTTTATTACTTAATACTGTTTTTTTCTATTTCCTATTAATTTTCAAAGAAATTTGGGTGGATGGTTTGCTATGTTGTAAAGATAAATTCTTCATGTACTGTAAAATTAGTTCCCATAAATTAGTCATTAATTTTATTTATAAATTAAAATATAGTTTTAAAATGCAACTTGAAAATAGTATTTGCTTTAACCCTGATACGACTAAGAATGCTGCATTCTCAAATTGTAATAACAGTGTTCTGAATCCATTGATGCAGTTAAAGACCAAGGATCACAGTGTGTATTATCAGTAACTGTTGAGTTTCCAGTACTGAGCATACCTTAAAGTTTCATTTGTCTTATTATGTGTATTTTAATACATCTTTTGCAGAGATCATCCTGTCCATTGCCAAATTAGCCAACTGCATCCTGTCCATTGCCAAATTAGCCAACTGCTATTTTTTATGCAAAATGACTACAACATTTAGAAGTTGTCTGATAAAATGTTGTTTAAATTAGCCATTTTTTAATCATGTTGAATGAAAATACTCTACATATTTCAATATTGGCTAAAACTAAATTCATTCTAGTGTGTACCCTGCTTTTGTACATTACTGTATTTTGTATTTCACCGAAGGTTGAAATACAAAATTATTCTTGGAGAAGATTTAGTCAGTCAGGCAATCATTAAATGGTACAAGCTGCAAATCTCCAAGCATTTGGTGATGCCTATTATGTGAAAAAATATTATTAAAAAACAAACACATACATGCACATGCACGCACACACACACACACATACACACGAGCACACACACGAGCTTAAACATTTGTTATAAAAATTTTTTTATATCATTATGTGAATTAATTAATATTTAGTTCCACTATCAGTTATGAAGTTAACAAAGGAATGGTTGTGTTAGAACTGAATTGTTTAAAGAAAACAAAATTGGTTTTGAATTACATTCTCCAATAGTGGTAAGGTATTTGTTTGTATTCGTAAAGGTTTACAGTTTTAACTAGAAATTTGTCCACTATAATTTCTTTTTTCATTTTCATTTTAACATTTAAAAAATAATTATTAAAAAGCATTTTCAATCTGATCATGTTAATAAAATGCCAAGTTTTACTAGGATTATGATACTTCAGAATGATATACTCAACTCTGTTGTATTTGAAAAAGATAAATACAGCTAAATAAAATTTAATATCTATGAAATGAATATCACATCCAAGTGGGAAATGTGATGCATATACCAGTAGTAATGTCACAGTTATTTAGTGTCTTCTTCCATACTCGGCTTACATGGATAGTAGGTGGGTGTTAACTTACTACTGGTAAGCATTTATTTTGATGTTTTGTTATTGAATTCAGATGTTGGTTGCTTTTGTATAAAACTGTTTTATACAGATCTCAATAAAATACTCAAAATATATGTTTGTTTTACCATTTCTTTCTTTTTTTTCAATCAGTTTCCACTTTTAAATAAGGCTACTCCAGAAAGGATTTGCACATAATAATTCTGTACATTTTAAATTAAATGTATTGTAAATGATTGACAGCAGTTTCCTTCTGCTCCAGCTTTTGGTATTAATTCATCACAACTCGTATATCAAAGGTTGTGGTATGTGCTATCCTGTCTGTGGGATGGTGCATATAAAAGATCCCTTGCTACTAATGGAAAAATGTAGCAGGCTTCCTTTCTAAGACTCAAAATTACCAAATGTTTGACATCCAATAGCCGATGATTAATAAATCAATGTGCTGAAGTTGTATTGTTAAAACAAACTAAAACTAATACATTAATTATATCAGCTGGTTTTACTAATTTGTGGCGATGTTGCAGCTATAAATAAATGCATAAGCTTGGTGAGTGATAGCCCTTTTCCCCGGTTTGGGACCAATTCTTCATCTTCGAGACCGAAATAATTATTTTTAATGTGTGTTTGCTTTTCCCACTTCTGTCATTCTAGTCGGTCCGAAGCACCTGTTTGTTTCTATTATTGGAACAAATTCCTATCCGTTTATTAGCGCTGTTTATGCATGTGTTTATTTAGCTCAACTTGAGTCAAGTGTCCTCTAGCCCTCCCCTGTTTATGTTGGTTTCAACATATAAACATGGGAGGGCTAGAGGACATTCGGGTTACTCTGACCACAACGTATTGTAAAGTAATCAAATCACTTATTTATTTTGTGACTATCTCAAATTGAAAATTTATGAATACCGCCATTTTAGTCTATAAGACTATATATTTTAATCTGGTGAAGAACTGCTGGATGATATGAATAAATATTGAAAGGAAATTTATTTTGGTATCTTATTATTTATCCATCGTCTTGGGAAAAAGTTTGTGGTGGGTGGGGTGTTTTGTGTTTCTTTTTGTGATTGTGTCCGTGTTTTTGGGGGGATTTTTTATTTTAATTATTTTGGTTTGTGGGTGATGGTTTGTGTGTTAGTTATGTTTTGTTTTATCTAGGAAAATTTGATCTCTAGTAGTTAAAAGTAATTGTTATTGTCTAAAAAGATCACAATGATATTGAGTAGTCTTATTAATCTAATTTCTGTTTCCAAAATTTATGTCACAACTTTTAGTCTTGTTAATGAGTATATATATATATCATCAATGTGAAATCGGACAATCAAATTGAAATAATATTACAATAACAGTTGCAGCAACCTGTTAACCAATTGCAAAGCATACTATTTAGTGTTGCTTGTTCTTACCGGCCTCGGTGGCGTCGTGGTTAAGCCATCGGACTACAGGCTGGTAGGTACAGGGTTCGTAGCCCGGTACCGGCTCCAACCCAGAGCGAGTTCTTAAAGGCTCAATGGGTAGGTGTAAGGCCACTACACCCTCTTCTCTGTCACTACCCACTAAACAACTAACCCACTCTCCTGGACAGACAGCCCAGATAGCTGAGGTGTGTGCCCAGGACAGCATGCTTGGACCTTAATTGGTTATAAGCACGAAAATAAGGTGAAATGAAATGCTTTTCTTGGTTCAGTTTATTATAGTACAAATACCAGTTTAAGAAATATTGACGAAAACATGTTTTTTTATTTCACTCTTTGGCGTTGGACATATTCAATCTATGTTGGTGTGTAGCTTGAAAACCAAAATGGGTTGTTGTCGTCGAAGCTGAGCAGTTATGTTTCAGAGATATTGTCAAACATCTTTCCAGCTCTAAAAAAAAAGTCAAACGGATCAAAAGTGACTGATTTTCGTTTCACAATCTTGTATTTATATTTATTATAAACACCAGGCTCCATGCTTTTAAAACAAATAATAAGTAAAGTAGTCTAGACTTGGCCATAGGTGTATGTGCTTCCGTGTGTTCAAGTATCTTATTGGATCATAAGAACTGAAATGGAAACTAATACCGGTACGGTTGTGTACTGGAATCAGAATGAATTTTACAATGGAACAAGTTAATGTAAATATACAGACTGAATCAGAAAATGAATAATGGGTCATGTTGATATCGATCATTAATCATAAGCGTACGAGACTCTGCTGGACCAAATCCTCAAATTTAGGTAAAAACGATAGAGATATTCGAGCAAACTGAGCTGGCCTAAAACCTTTTTTACCACGTATTTTCACCTCTCTACCCACAATATTAGTTGTAATCCATGTAAAAATTTGCAGTGTTTCGTTGGCAGAAATGTTATCCAGATTCGGGCAGTACCATTTAATTCCAGCAACACTTAGAGCCCGTAAGCCTATCCTTGTAATAGATGCTTGCATAGACTAGCACACGTGAGGATGCGCCTAACGTAAATCAAATACATGTATCTATCTTAATGGATCATAAAAACTAAAATATGAAGAAAAATACTTTAAAAAAAAAGAAGTTATGGTGTTGGTCTGGAATAGGAATGAAGTTTATGATGAAACAAGTTAAAGTAAGTATGCACTCTGAATCAGAAAATGGAGGATGGTTTAAAATGTTAATGTCAGTTATAACAAAACAAGTTAATATAGGTATATACATTGAATCAGAAAATGGGGCATGGTTTAAAATGTTAATGTCAGTTATAACGAAACAAGTTCATATAGGTATATACATTGAATCAGAAAATGGAGCATGGTTTAAAGCGTCAATGTCGGTGAAAACTCACTCGTGACACAGGTGCTTGCACAAGTGTTTGACTGGCATGTTGTCGTGACAGTCCTGGACACACGTCGCCTGGGTAATCACAGCGGTTTTGTGAAGGCGGGTTTCGATCTTTTCCAGCTCCTGGATTAAGCCATCAACTAAAAGGAGAAGAGGAAAACATCATCCATGCTGGTTCACACTCCTCTTGCACAGCACCTATAGTATTCATGTCACTTCACTACTAGTCAGTTAATTCGACAATCACAGCGTCTGTATTATTCATATTATCCCTCCACTACTAGTCGGTTAATTTAGATTAATTTATAACCCATCCCCCTCCCCTGTCCATATCATCTTCCGACACCTATGGTACTAGGTTCGCATCCTAGGTATCGACACTACACCTCTACACCGACTTCTCTTTCTCACTAACCACTAATAAAAACCATTAAAGTGACAGACCCTAGTTTTTAACTATTAAAGCCGGGGTTTTTTAAATTTAAAATAGTCGTACTTACATTTTATTATTTAGAATATTCCATTTTCGTACACATGAAGTGGTTCTGGTCATTCAGGTTTTTTGTAATAATCCTAAATGCATTTTTTCACAATTCTAAAAACGCACGTTCGTCTGAGAAGTAATTGTTATCGAGACCAGCTCTAGTCTGTTTTAAGACGATATTTCCCCATTTAAACATTTCACACTTTAGCTTCTCTCTGTTATAACCTTATTCAAATGTGTTTTGCAGGTTTCTAGATTAACTAAATTTAGTTTCCATTTTCACGGGCTGAAACTAGGATCTGCGCCTTTACCTTTGTCTTGGAAAGACAGTTCAGATAGTTGAACTGCGTTCCCAAGGCAGCGTGCTTGAACCGTAACTCGACATAACTATAAGTACGACAATACGCGAAAATGCTTGCTCAAACTTTAATGAAAAAAAATGACCACGTATTCTGAAACCTCTGACTGACTTCTAAAGAAAAAATTATATGTATGGACGCTATATGAATATATAAATAGGTGCCCAAGTTAGTAGATGCAAGTACCGGCTCCAAACCAAGGTAAATAGTGAGGACTCGTGGATAAGGTGAAATACTAGTACTGGCCTAGGTGGTGTAGCTCCCACCCAGAGCGAGTTTAACGACTCAATGGGTAGACCTGCGTCATAACACCGACTTCTCTCTCATTAACCAGACAAACGGTCCGGACAGCTTATGTGTGTGTTCCCAGAACAGCGTGCTTGAACCTTAATTGGATATAAGCATGAAAATAACTACAGATGAAATGAACTGAAAGACTGGTGCATGTACACCGATTTATCGCTATGAACTAACCATTAAAAGTTATCTTGTACAAAGAATCCAAAATAGTCGAGTCGTGTGCCCAGGGCAGCGTACTGAAATCGGGCCTATATTACTGAATTACTACTACTCAACTATATTCCGTTTCTCATAATTGGACGGAGGGGGGTGGGGTGGGGGTGGGGGGAGGACTGCAATTTATTCATTGGGGCTGTCGATCTTGTGAACACTATAACAAATAACCAACATCCGTAACTAGCAATTAGGTCTCATCTGGGTACAACAGCTTAGACAGTTACAGTGGCGGATCCAGAAAATCCATTGGGGTGGGGGCAGTGACATGACGTGGAATGCCAAGGGAACTTTGGGGGAGGTTTGGAGGGGATTGTAAAAAAATGAAAATTAATATACATGTATGTATAATAAAATTATAACTATCGCCTCTGAGTTATATTATAATATAAGATGAGGAACCAAAACTTACAAAGATGAGCTGTAAATAGCTGACCAGAAACCACAGCAATTAGGACAAAACAAAGTAGAACGACACCTTTCATCTTTCAATGGCTGAAATCTGGGGGCAAAAACACAATTTGAAAAGTGTGCAGCATAGTCATGATTTCAACACGTATATTACGTCATTTTCCTTCTTTCTTTCTCTTTTTTATTATTTAAGTTAATGCATATGACATTGTGGTGTGTACTGGACAATCATTTCTTCTGAAAGTCTCCCATTCCATACAATTATGATAAGACCGCGTAAAGAACTTTAAAGGTTCTGACTCAAACGAAGCCTAAAAGAATGTGTATTTCCTGGAACTGAACCCTACTTTGAGAAGAAGACAGACCCTTTTTTTCGTTGTATTAGGTGAATGTTTTTTTTTTAGGGTTTTTTAAAAACAAAAAAAAAGCTCTGAGGTAATGTTTTCAGCACGTTCCATGAAACACATTTTTTTAAACCTTGTTACAAATTAGTCTAATCAGTGTAATTAGTCGATGTCACATTGCTTATAGTCTGTTCCACAGCGAACGCCTTTTCTTCATACTATGAAATTTACTACAAGTTATTTATTTCTGAGCCGACTGATTTGTAAATTGCACGCAAAAATAGTATGTTTTTGTTATTTCCAAAACGCGTTTACTTTTCTTCTTATGTTAAACCAAACTGAAATTATTTACGAAAAAACCCCACAAAACCAAAACAAAAAAACAAAAAACCCAAACCTTTTTATAGAATGATTGGACGGACTATAAGTTATCAATTTTGAGAAATCCAGAGTGATGTTTGTTGTCCTGGTTTTTGTGATAGCTCAAAATCGAGTCAGTGAGTTTAAATAATTTATTTTGTGAAATTTTAAATTAGTTTCATGGATGATGATTGTGGCAAATGATATGAAGATGAAGATGATGGTAATTGCGGTGATGATAATTTACTGGTGCCTCTCGGGAGCATACGCCAGTTATCTTACCTGTATCTTGTTTTAAATGCAACTGTTGGTTAAGAATGTAAAGAACAAATTTAAACGTGGAACAGTGTGGGAAATCATCACCTGATTCTTATCGGTTCTTCTGATTAAACATGACCCATTAGAACTTGGAAAAAAAAGTGTTTCCTTAAACTCGCTTGTAGTGGGTTGAGTTAGTTCGTAGGTATTTTACTTTTTTTTTTTTTTTTTTAAATATACATAAAGAAGAAGAAGAAGAAGAAGAAGACGACGACGACGACGTCGACGAAGAAGAAGAAGAAGAAGAAGAAGAAGAAGAAGAAGAAACATAATTAAAAGAAGAATAATAAGAAAAGAAGCAGGGGCTTAATTCACAAAGCAACATCGTATTGTCCTTGCAAGTCTGTTCACATATTGCAAGTTGCGAAATTGCGACAGTTTAGTGAATTGGGCTCCAACAGATTTTTAAAAAATAATTTTATTGGCACAGTCCAGTGTTGATGCCTCCACCAAGCAGTCTTATACTAGGTGGATGCTTAGTATATAAAATTTAGGGACAACATTCAGAATAAATTTGTATGAGATTAATTTACTGCACATCTGATTCTTGAACAAGAGTCAGTCTCTCTCTCTCTCTCTCTCTCTCTCTCTCTCTCTCTCTCTCTCTCTCTCTCTCTCTCTCTCTCTCTCTCTCTCTCTCTCTGCCCCCTCCCATTTTTTTTATATTCCTCTATTGTATTTCGATGTTTTATTCATAAATCGAATACATTTACCACAGCAGTAAATTTGTTATATACAACAGCAACAAAAGGCTACGTAATTCATTCTAGATGATATATAAACCCTAATAATAACAAAGGTTTCTCACCCGTATCCTTTAATAAAGCAATGGTTCGGTAAGAACAGTTGATATGATTTCTAGTTTAAAAAGGAACTTTGTGTGGGAAACCAGCACCAGGTTCTTATCAGTGATCTCTGTGTCCGCTGTGTGCGTGACGCATACTATATAGATAGCACCAAAGACAACACAGGGGCGGGACGCAGGCCAGTGGTAAAGCACCCGCTTGATGCAGAGAAGATCTGAGATCGATCCCCGTCGGTGGGCTCCATTAGGCTATTTCTCATTCAAGTCAGTGCATCACGATTGGTATATCGAAGTCCGTGGTATGTGCTATCCTGTCTGTGCGATAGTGAATATAAAAGTGTTTTTGTTACCAATATGTGCGTGACACATACTAGATAGCACCAAAGGCAACACAGGGACGGGATGTAGCCCAATGATAAAGCTCTCGCTTGATGCGCGGTCGGTCTGGGATCGATCCCCATTGGTGTACCCACTAGGCTAGTTTTCGTTCCAGCCAGTGCACCACGACTGGTATAATATCAAAGTCCGCGGTATTTTCTGTCCTGTCTGTGCGATGGTGCATATAAATATCTTCGCATGGAAAAAATTTATTACCAAATTTTTTACATCCAACAGCCGATGATTAAGAAATCAATTTGTTCTAGTGGTGTCGTTAAACAAAACAAACTTTAACTTTCAATAATAATTTGATTTTGATTTTATTAATCGAGGTGGTTCGATCCTGCGACGTAAACATCCCAGGCGAGGGGAATTGTAGATAAAAGGGTCCGTTAGGTTCATATTCTACCCAACACCCCCCATCCCACCCCGGTCCAAACCACGCTACGCCCTTGCATTTACCGGCACACCAACATTGGCTCAACAGTTCTATAGTGGTTACATATGATTTTACTGACGTATTGTAGTGAGATCAACTGCGTGGTAGATACATGGGCGTCATTTGGTGGGGGACAGGGGGGACATGCCCCCCCCCCAACTTTTAGCAGTGGGGGGGACAGAATATCTGATGTCCCCCCCACTTTACTCTAAATAATGTTCTCAGACAGCCACAATGACCTTCATTTTTCAAAATTTTCGGGGGGGGGGGGGGGGGGGCATGCCCCAGACCCTCCTAGAGTTGTTTCACGCCTAAGGCGCTCGCGATTAGTCGCACGAAATATTGGTAGAACCCATTGTCCCCCCCCCCCCCCCCCCCCCCCCTCCCGCACTTTTTCCTTGCAAATGACGCCCATGGGTAGATAGAACATTACGTCTGTGTACAAAATCCATGTAATAAAAAACGTGATATCTGTTATCACTGGTCATGCAGTCTAAAAATCCTCGCATGTTTCTATGTGGGATATAAATAATAAATAATAGTTCAATACGCCTATATATATTAACAATGAATGGGGTCTCACCTATACGACGTTAGAAATCATGGCATATTCTGAACAACAAAAAATAATAAAAATAATAATAATTTTAAAAACATAAAAATGTTTCTACAATAGACGTCCGCGCTCCCATTTTTGTAGGGAGTACAGGCTGATTTTTGCCCGAATCTGGGAATAGAAAACAACGTTTATTCATATTGGGATTACTACCAAACGGCTATAGAGGCTTGCAAACGAATTACTACGCATTTTTACATGGATTTCAACTAGTATTATGAGTAGAATGATGAAAATACATGTTGAAAATTTTCCATCGTTTTTGCCTGAATTCGACGATTTGCTTCAGCACTGGGGGGGGGGGGGGGGGGGGGGGGGCATTCGTCAAAGCGAAAAGATTTTACCTATTTTATTTGCTATATATCTAAACGATTTAGAGAATTTATGAACAGACAAACAATGTAATGGGATCAAACTAGATTATGAAAATAACAATATTGATTTATTTATAGTCATTATTTTTTTACTTTATGCTGATGATATATAATTGTGGCCGTAGATCTCTAGATATAAGATTAAATGTGGGGTTTCTTTTTCAGAATATTGTGATAAATGGAAATTAAAAATAAATACTGATAAGTCTAAAATAATTATCTTTGGTTAGAAAAACAAGAAGAAAATGCCTTGTTACAACAAAGATATAAAATTAGATATTGTCGATAGCTATAAACACCTAGGCATCATATTTTGCTGAAATGAATAATTTATTCAAGCAAAAAAAGACGCTTATGTCGCAAGCTAAAAAGGAATGACCTTGTTAAAGATTAGAAATAGAAATTTAAGCTTACCTATAAACTGTCAGTTTCGCATTTTTGATAGTTCTATTATATTCTTCAGAAATATGGGGATTTAGAAATAATCAAAATATTGAACAAATACAGTTATTTTTTAAGAGACTTATTGAAGCTTAAAAAAACGTACCCCATTACTTATGATTTATGGCAAACGTGGTGATTTTTCTCTGGATGTTAAGATAAAAAGCAGGAAAGAAAGAAAGAAATGTTTTATTTAACGACGCACTCAACATATTTTAATTACGGTTATATGGCGTCAGACATATGGTTAAGGAGCACACAGATATTGAGTGAGGAAACCCGCTGTCGCCACTTCATGTGCTACTCTTTTCGATTAGCAGCAAGGGATCTTTTATATGCACCATCCCACAGAAAAGGGTAGTACATACTACGGCTTTTGATATATCAGTCGTGGTGCACTGGCTGGAACGAGAAATAGCCCAATGGGTTCACCGACGGTGATCGATCCCACACCGACCGCGCATCGAGCAAGCGCTGTACCACTGCTCTACGTCCCGCCCATCAAAACCAGGATGTTAGTTTTTGGGCCTCTTTGCTTACTGCAAACATGAGATAAGCCTATACAAATCCCTCTCCACGAGACGATGCTACATTTCAATGAATTATATAGAATTATCATACATGAAACTGCCAAGCATGGGTATAAATTTAAGTAGATAATTGATATAGAAGATACGCTATACAAATCCCTCTCCACGAGACGATGCTACATTTCAATGAATTATATAGAATTATCATACATGAAACTGCCAAGCATGGGTATAAATTTAAGTAGATAATTGATATAGAAGATACGCTATACAAATTAGGCCTGGGCAATTATTGGTTAAATCAAAATATTATAAATAATAACGCATTCGTTCATAAATTTTATTTGTATCTCAACGGTTAAAAGACCAGTACAGACAGGTATGGAATGATAGCTTAAATATCTATCCTAAATAATATTTTCCTAACGCGAAAATTATCCTCTTTTTTTTAATTGTATCATTGATGTATTATTACTATTATTATGTACCATAATTAATTATATAGCATAATTTGTTCACAGTACACTGCAGTTGTTAATATATATATATATATACAGGCGCGGATTTAGTGGGGGGCCCAAGGGGCCGGCCCCCCCCCCCCCCCCCATTTTTGGGGTCAAGTTATTATTTTGTTTTAACTATAGCATACACTAGAGTGGAATTACACAAAAATGCACTTATTTCCCAAGAGTCTTTAAATTATATTTTGTTCATGAAAATCGTCTTAAAGGGACATTCCTGAGTTTGCTGCAATTTTTAAGATGGTATCGACCAACAGAGACTTTTTAATGATTGTAATTACATAACAAATATATGTTTCTGCATAAAATGTTACTGACTGTATATTAAAAATGTTTCTGACTGCTTTAATATATTACTGAAACAACTGTTTCGATATTTCTTCCCATTTACCGGCAGCCGCAGTCAACGGAAAACCAGCCTAATATGGGAAGGAGAGATGGCCACTTTAACTTTAAAAAAAAGAAGAGACCAGAGTTTATGAAATTTTGAAGATAACAAAAACAGTATGACAATACCAAAAACGTT
Source organism: Gigantopelta aegis (assembly GCF_016097555.1). Classification (NCBI taxonomy): domain Eukaryota; kingdom Metazoa; phylum Mollusca; class Gastropoda; order Neomphalida; family Peltospiridae; genus Gigantopelta; species Gigantopelta aegis. The sequence continues at coordinate 27,807,889 of NC_054701.1, read as the reverse complement.
AATATAGCTATTTTGTTACTCAGATACGAGGAAATCGCGTTTCAGGCCACTTAAATTTCAAAATTTCGCGGGGGAGCATGCCCCCGGACCCCCCCCCCCCCCTAGGAATCTCGGGCGCTTCGCGCCCTCGGGCCACCCCTATTTAAAAATCCTGGATCCGCGCCTGATATATAATATATATATATATATATATATATATATATATATATAGTCAAACCTGTCTTAAGCGGTCACTCAAGAGAGTAGAAAAAAAGCGACCGCTTAAGACAGGTGGCCGCTCATTATAGGTTGCCACATATGCAGTCTTTAAAACGTTTGTTGTTCGTTCTTTTTTTTCTTCTTTTTTGTTTGTTTACCGTCTGTACTGCTAATTAATGGTTGTGTGCTACATTGTTGACTATAAATCAATTTTCGACATGTCACCTTCAAAAATAAGGTAATTGGAATGTATTAATTTAACCGTGCTCAATAAGTTTGTTTTATATACTGTGGCCTCTTAATACATGTATTTTACCTCAATATATCACCGTTTGGTGATCTCAGAGATATAAAGTTCTGTTCTGTTCTGAAAAAGCATACTGCTGAAGTTGCAAATAATACAAATTGCACTTATAAAATTATCTAGTGTGTATATTAAAAGTAACCGTATAATACCGAAATTTTATTCACATAAACATAGACATTAAAGTAATGTTACATAGTTCCTTAAAATTTACATTCCATATCTTAACATATTAGATGTGTAGAAATGTCTTTTAATTGATGTTCAAACAATCGCCTATTTAATATCCGTTGTATCTAATAGGCGGGAAGCTGTCCAATCTTATTGGTTCCTGGTAGTGGGGAGGGTTAAACAAACCCCATTTAGGGGCTGGGATGTCGAATGGATATGGTTTGGGAAAGCTGAAGCTGCCGCCGTATGCCTTGTTGTGTGGCATGGGCTTGATGACGTCCTGGTGCATGACGTCGTTGGCGTAGGGCACGAAGTCGTCATGGGTGCGGCTGGTGGGTTTCGACGGACGTTCGTAGTGCCAGTTTACATTCTTGTAATCCGCTGAAAACAAAAGCAAAGATAAACATCGATTTGTTCACACAAATTGACATATACATGCAGGGTAAAACATAGCTGTTGAGTTGTTGTTTTTGTCGTTTTTTGTTGTTGTTTGTGTGGGTTTTTGTGCAGGTTTGTGTGAGGGGTTTTCTTTTTAGGTTTTTTGTTGCTTTTATTTATTTTTATTTTTGTTATTATTAATTTTGTGTGTGTGTTTTTTGTTTGTTTCGTTTTTGTTTTGGGTGTGGGGTCTTAATCACAATAAAGCCTGGTTTCCAGAGAGCATCAGTAGGTTGGATCACCGTTGATTGTGATCGGAATTCGCTGTCGCACCAACCTTGGTATATGAAGGCAGATTGCTGATAGTTTTGCGAGCATCGCTAGCACAAAGCTTTAAAGGGACTGTCCTAAATTTGCTGCAATTGACTTTTTAACGACTGTATTGCATATTAACAATGGCGTAGCGGGGAAGGGGGGGGGGGGCAAGGGCACAATACCCCATCAACCTCTTTTTTCTTCCTATATTAAATTTTATAAAATCATATATACATACACACATACATACACACATACATACATACACACATATACATACATACACACACACACACACACACACACACACACACACATACACACATACGTACATACATACATACATACATACATACATACACACACACATTCATACATACACACATACACACATACATACATATATATATAGTGTGGGTTGCCCCTCCCCCCATATAAAATTCTGGCTACGTCAGTGCGTATTAAATACATTTTTCTACATAACATATTTTTGGCTATGTATTAAATTTATTTTTTGATCGTTCTAGTGTTTATTTGTCTAACTTCATTTTATTTTCTAATATGAATTTGTTTTTAGTACGTATGGAATTATTTATAGAGTAGGTCAAACAAACATTCATTTTGTCCTCAAGTGGGACAGCGGCACCCACCCACCCCCACCCCCACCACTACCCCCACACATTCACAACCCACCCATGGTCAAACAAACGTTCACTTTCGTCCTCAAGTGGGGAGGTACCCCCCCCCCCCCCCCCCCCCCCAGGTCCCACTGGCATGCATACGCATGATCCGCGGAACCGAATCATCGAACTATTTTACCTCGTCTTATCGTATCTCTGCGCCGGTTGTACCAGTCAGGGTGCTGTGACGTATCACGCCTTGCGTACCAATCTGGATGTTCGGCACTCCATTTTCGCCACCCAGCCTGGGAACACAAACAGAAGAATGCTAAATTTTTACCCATTTTAATAAAGTTGGCATTTTCTTCTTCTTTTTATTATTATTATTATTTTAAAATTATTTACTTTATTCAAAAACAATTCCAGTCTCCAGTATTATATTATTTGTAAATAGAAAGCTTGGTAAGTTGGCCAAATCTTGCACAATATATATAACTGTGTACATGTGTAAGCAATAAAATGTTTTAAAAGACACTTTAATTAGATGATGTTGCTGATTAAACAATGTGCTAAGGTGTAGTTAAACTACTTTTATAAATTCATGTAAATGAAAGACCATGTGAAAAATAGGAATCATCTATAGTGTAGATAGCTGGAAAAAGGTTATTTAATAATGAGAAATAGTTTTGGAGTTGCTGATTTCGTAAGTTATCAAAAAGAATATATATAATTTTTTGTTTTGTTTTTTTGTTTAGTAATACCTGTGCAACATCTGGCGCACTGCAGTGGTACGGATTCCATTCATGAAGTTTGGGTTGCCTGAATAATATTCATGCTATCATAGTCATCATAAATATAAATTATATACATAAAATTATGTCATTAATTTAAAATGAATTGAAAATCGAATATATATTCTAAAATAATAATTATTTATAATATTTGACCTATGGTTGATATGATACATACAATCTATAATATGTGCAATACTATATATAATTATACTACCATTTGTTTTTAACAGACGTTTTACTCATATTTCTTCTTTTTGTTTTAAACTTGTATAAATATAAAATTTTAATTTGTACTATTTTTATGTCGATAGCTGTGCTACTAATATATATATAGCCCTACTTGAATCGGAATTTGTTGATGCTTGTATGTGCATTTTATAAACTTAATAATTTATCCACACTATGTGAATAATATGTGTGGTTTAGAGAGAGAGAGAGAGAGAGAGAGAGAGAGAGAGAGAGAGAGAGAGAGAGAGAGAGAGAGAGGGAGGGAGGGAGAGAGAGAGAGAGAGAGAGAGAGAGAGAGAGAGAGAGAGAGAGAGAGAGAGAGAGAGAGAGAGAGAGAGAGAGAGAGGTTAAACACTATTTTGTTATGGGGACTGAATTTGTCTTATTCGGTAGAGATCTGCCTTTGTACATGGATCGTAGGATCGAAAATCTCCGGCGAAGCCATCCCCCCCCCCCCCCCCCCCACACACACACACACATATCTCATGACTGGTCACTGGAATTTGACAGTAACTGAAATTAGGGAAGGGTGGTGGGAATTTATATATTAATTTGATTTATAACTGGGGAGAATGTATTATTTTCCGACGCCTATACTGGTATACGAAATGGATGAATGAATATTTAACGACATTGAAGGCCGTGGTATGTGCTGTCCTGTTTGTTGGAAAATACATATAAAAGATCCCTGCCTACAAATGGAAATTTAAGGTTTGAGTGTCCTCTAGACTTACATTCTTTCATATCATGTCAGGATAATATATATATAAACATAGACATATATATCAAATCAGTACATAAAACAACATATAAACATGGCTGGACTAGTGGGGTTGGTTTTGGGGTTGGGTTTGGGTTTGGGGTTGGGGTTGGGGTTAGGGTTGGGTTTAAGGTTAGGGTTAGGGTTAGGGAAGGGGGGGGGGGACCGGGCGGATATTTTTCCCAGCCAGTGCTCCAAACTGGTGTAACAAAGGACGTGGTATGTACTATCTTGTCTGTGAGATGGTGCATACAAAAGATCCCTTACTGCTAATCGAAAAAGAGTAGCCCATGAAGTGGCGACAGCGGATTTCCTCTCTCAATATATCCGTGGTCCTTAACCATATGTCCGGCGCCATATAACCGTAAATACAATGTGTTGAGCGTGTCGTTAAATAAAACATTTCCTTTTCTTTCCCTCCGACCATCGAACTGACAGAGCCCGCCCACTCCCACCTTCCAAATACACTCCCAAGGCCATTGTTATTATTTAACGGCTGTATGTAATAATATGGCTCCAAACATACTACAATAGTCAATACACAATATACATACCATAACTTGGGAAGTTTGGCTGGAATAGACAGAAAATCTGCAGCAGCCGACATCGCTGTTTGATTACTTTTTTGCGTCTGACAAATAAACACACGTCTCCGGGTGTTATTTAACGACTGACTTCTTTTTGGCGAGCCGGACCTGGTATTTTCCTTTCTATTATTATTTTTCAAAATTATTATTATATTTTATTTTATTTTTTTAGTCAACGGGTTTACTGTAAAAAGAAATTTCTATTGTTTATATTTTATCCAGTGATTTCTTTCGCCATTTCACAAGCGGCCTCAGATTTTGTCAACGTCTCCATGACGCCCGTTGCTAGTCACTTAAAACATGGACAAATGTAAACATCCTGTTTATGCTTTTAATTTTTCATTAACATAGCGAGGTTGCACGATAACTTTATTTTTTACATATAAATCTGTTATCTTTTGGATTTCTAGTCTACTTTCGGACCAGTTTTTGATATAATCAGAAAATCACTGATTGTTGAATATCGAACAATCGAGTGACGTCACCTAATGCAGATAATCCCACTAGTATAATATCGCTGTTATTTTTCAAGTACTAGTGGGTAGAAGGCAATCATGGCTGATACATTATTCCACAATAGATCACAGAGTCGATACCCGTACTGGGTGAACTATCCACCGACTGTACCGAAATACCCGTCGTCCCAGGAGATGTTCAGGTAGATATCATAATGTGCATGTTCTTCTCTCTTTCTTCATTCTTCTTTTTAAAATGTTATTTTAATAGGAGGAGGGGTTAGTCGGTAGTAGGTACGCTCGGAAGTAGGTACGTTGGGTTATAGGATCGATCGCCCTGAGTGGAATTTGTTTTCGCTTTCTATAGTGCAAAACAATAATTTTATTATTTACTATTATGTAAAATAGTTATCCTTTCATTGTAATTTATGTATTTCACAAATTGCACTTATTGTAACACACACACACACACACACACACACAACTGACTGCCCCCCCCCCCCCCCCCCAGCAACAACAAAACAAACATGTATAATCACTATGCATATGCTAACATAATAATACATTTGTGCAGTTAACCAACTAAACGCACAATTTGTTTAGGTGTTTGCAAGCCCGTAGGAACCGGGGGAGGGGGTGGGGGGTGGGGGGAGGCTGTGCATACAGTAACACACACACACACACACACACACACTTGAGGACGAAGATATACGTTTTTGTCCTACTCAATATAAAGATAAAAATCTAGCTTGTGCCCCTTCCCATTGGAGATTGACCCCCCCCCCCCCCCACCACACACACACTCCAGATATCGTTCCTACGGGCCTGATTTGTATAACATCCCTTTTGCAATATTAATTCACACACAAAATCACTCAATATTGCGTTTTGATATACTATTCTAATTTTAGGCATACAGTTAGATAAATAGATCTGTAAATTTGAATGTTCTGTATATTAGCATATATACATGTGTAATACGTTATATGTTAATACGTATAATACAATTGCATGTAGTACAATTTCTCGTTTTTATTTTATTTTATAGAGGAACAGAGCCAGAAAAGTTTACAATTAAGAAAGGACGAGACTCGCACCAGGTGAGTGAATATTATATAACATAATTATCACTGGTTCCAGTGATTTTGGCCCGAATTAAAACAAATGCCCGAATTTGGGTAACCATTTTTTTTTCATATCAGCATTACTGCCTAACAGCTAAATGGGCTTGCAAACTAATCACCATGCATCTTCACATGGATTACAACGGGTAGACTGATGGAGATACATGGTAAAAAGACCACAGGTTAACACATTTTGCCCGAATATCTCTATCATTTTTGCACGAATTTGAGGATTTGCTCCAGCACAGGGGGACAGTTTCCCCATCCTGCCCTGTCTCGTACGCTTATGGTTAACGGTTAATGAGAGACTACCCGTACTACTACCCATTGAATCGTTAAATTCGTTCTGGGTGGGAGCCGGTACCTGGGTGCAAGTTGCAAATCCAGTCTCAGTACCTACCGATATCTAGTCGGTTAATTAAAAAGAAATGTTTTATTTAACGACGCACTCAACACATTTTATTTACGATTATATGGCGTCAGACATAATATGGTTAAGGACCACACAGATTTTGAGAGGAAACCCGCTGTCGCCACTACATGGGCTACTCTTTCCGATTAGCAGCAAGGGATCTTTTATTTGCGCTTCCAACATGCAGGATAGCACAAACCATGGCCTTTGTTGAACCAGTTATGGATCACTGGTCGGTGCAAGTGGTTTACACCTACCCATTGAGTCTTGCGGAGCACTCACTCAGGGTTTGGAGTCGGTATCTGGATTAAAAATCCCATGCCTTGACTGGGATCCGAACCCAGTACCTACCAGCCTGTAGACCGATGGCCTAACCACGACGCCACCGAGGCCGGTCAGTCAGTTAATTAGTTTAATGTACATATTCAGAGCAAGCTGTTGTACCGCACGCTCTTCTTGGGCGTGTGTTAGCCTTCCGCCCAAGACAGAAGGAACGGTGGGGAGGGAAAATGTGGGGATGAATATAAATCCTGTTGTGTTGTTTCTTATGGTAATTTGATATAACGCATAATTTAGAACGAATTGGTCGAAAGTAAATATCGGGTGGTTAATTTTAAATATATCCAAACTCTTTATTCATATTAGCATTACTACCAAAAAGCTAATGTGGAGTTGCAGACGAATAACTACGCACTTTCGCATGGGTTACAATGACTGAAATACATGGCATTAAAAATATCTGTATCATCTTTGCCCGAATTAGAGGTTTTGCAGTTGTCACCCCAACCACTATTCCCTGCCCTGCAGATATATAGGGTTGCAAACGAATCTCTGCGCATTTTTACATAGATTACAACTAATGTTTTAGGCTGAAATGATGGAAATACATGTTAAAAAGGTTTCAGGTTAGCATATTTTCCGTGAATATCTATAATTTGTGGCCGAATTTGAGGTTTTTCTTCTCTTCCCCACCCCCCCCCCCCCCCCCCCCGTCTCGTACGCTTTTGAGGGTAGGTGAGGCCAAAGTCTTGTCACCATTACCCATTCTTCCTTTCAAAATCGTCGAAAAGCAGTTTAAATTACCCAGAATGATCCCCAGAATATTCGATTAAAATACACTATTTCCCTAGAAAACGTCCAAACGGTCTTCCGTTATCAGTATTAAGCAATATTTATATACTATATGTAACCCTTGGTCATTACGGGATTATTTACCGGTAGATCAGAATGGTGTCCTTATACTGGGCTTTTCTCTCAAAATATGACCGCTTCTAAGAAGGCGGCCTCCATTGCCGTTGAATTTATACAATTACTATTTGTACCCAATGTTTAGCACTATGTGTGTACGATAGTCGACTGAATATGTGCGCAAAAGGGGCGGAATTTAGCTCAGTCGGTTGAGTGCTTGCCCGAGGTGCTTACGTCGTAGGATCAAACCACCATGGTGGATCCATTCAACTCATTTATTTTTTTCTATTTCCAACCAGTGCACCATAACTGGTCAAAGGCCGTGGTATGTGCTTTCCTGTCTGTGGGAAAGTGCATATAAAAGATCCCTTGCATGGGCGGATCCAGGAAATATTTTTAGGGGGGGACCAAAAAAGAAGGGCACATTGACTCGTCAAAAGGGCACCTTACTACAAGTTTTGATATTTACAATTAATATGAATTCCTACAGTTCTACGTCATAATATACTAGCAATAATGAAGTAAATTGGCGTCACTCGCGTTAGAACCTCAATGGGGCCCCATTGAGACTCAATAACACAGACACATATCTGCAAGCTTGCGCATGTACACGAAAATCTTGATTTCATTTATCTACAATATAATTATTGTTTACTTAAAAAAAAAAAAAATCTACAAACTAAAAGGGCACTTGGACATTTTGAGGGCACTTGAACAATTTTTTGGGGGGGGACGCGTCCCCCTGGTCCCCCCCCCCCTTGGATCCGCCCATGCCTTGCTGCTAATGGAAAAATGTAGTTGGATTCCTCTGATGACTACGTAGAAGAATAACCAAATGTTTGACATTTAATATCCGACGATTAATTAATTAATCAATTGCTCTAGTGGTGTCGTTAAACAAAAGAAACTTTAACATTCCTTTAATGAAATAAAACAAGAGATCCTTGCGAAGTGCGGCATCGCGTAAGTACTAAGAAAACTGTCGGCAGTACAAATCAAGGGGAGAAGCTGTCGGAACAACTGGAAAGTGTGAAAACGGCTTTGGCTATTTTATTATAGATATAGCTCCAGAAGTTTCGATGGGTCTGAATACCGCGTGTCATTTTAATTTTTGGTACATGTTGTTTATTATTTTAATGCATTTCAGCATTGGACAGACAAGTGGTACGACTCCGGTGACCCAATTCGCCGCGAGGAAGAGTTGCCAAAACGTGTACATTTGCAAGAACCTTGCCAACGACGGTGGCAGTACAATCCCG
>NC_054701.1:27676596-27794096 GCF_016097555.1 Gigantopelta aegis | reverse complement strand
TTATCGATGGAAAACGCACATGCGATACAGAACATTAAAAAATGCAAATATCATAAGAAATAACTTTTCATTATTGGTGGTACCAACAAACTTCCATTCAAGTTTACAAAGAAAACAAACAAAACTCAGATTACGTAACAAGAGACTTGCACCCAAATGTGTGTCATTTCGATCAAATCCACGTGTCTAGGCAGGTTTACAGAATCATGTGACCTTGCGGACCTCTGACTGCTTGATTCTGATATGGGTTGGGCGTGTAGAGATAAGACTATATATTATAAGGTAAATAATATTATACCAAATCGGAAATAAGTTCGTGCATAATTAAATTTGCGGTGCTATCAACGTGTTCACGATTTTCGCGGTATATTTTATTCGCGAACATATTTGCGTATACAGTATATGTTCTTTATACGTGGCACGGTGACAGTGCCAAAGGAAAGTCCTACCCCGACAACTAATCCGAGTACCATGTAAGAGAGCTAGACAAACATTTGGACATAAATATGCTCTCATTACAGTCAGAGAACAAGCTATGTAATAATGATAATCAATATGTAATTTTTTGGCTTTCGCCAACCACCAAAAAGTAATCAAAGATTTCCGCTCTAATACCACAACAATCCTATGTTTGACATCAAATACATTTACATCGACCATTTTCGAGTTCCTTGATTAAAACAAATTCAGATATTAATCACTAATACACACACTACAGAAAGAAACCTGACAGCACCCATATTCAGCTAAGCTTCGGCAAACTCCGGACAGCCGAATTCTAAGTTCACCAACCTATATTGTGACGTTGCGTCACATGATCGCCCACTCAGCCATTCCATCTTCCAGGGGCCGTCTTATACAGTAATACGACAAGTGCCCGACAATCGCCCAAAAAAGTTTGTATCATTGTGTTGGAGAGGAAACCCGCTACATTTTATGATTAGTAGCAAGTGATCTTTTATAGGCCTATGCACCATCCCACAAACAGGATAACACATACCACGGCCTTTGATATGCCAGAGTGGTACACATGCAAAGCAGGCATACGACTCACAGATCAAATACTTTTTTCACCTTGAGAAAACATGAATGTAATATTGTATGTGTATGTGTGTGTGTGTGTACCACTCTGTTGCTTTGGAGCCAGTGCACCACGACTGGTACATCAAAGGCCATGGTATGTACTATCCTGTCTATGGGATGGTGCATATAAAAGATCCCTTGCTGCTAATCGAAAAGAGTAGCCCAAGAAGTGGCGACAGTGGGTTTCCTCCCTCCATATCTGTGTGGTCCTTAACCATATGTCCGACCCCATATAACCGTAAATAAAATGTGTTGAGTGCATCGTTAAATAAAACATTTCCTGTTTCCTGTTTCCTGTCACTTTGGTGATTGTCCACAGCCCAGTGGTAAAGTGCTTACTTGATGTGTGGTCGGTCTGGGATCGATCCCCGTCGGTGGGTCCATTGCGCTATTTCTCACTTCATCCAGTGCACCACGACTGGTATATCAACGGCTGTGGTATATGCTATCCCGTCTGTGGGATGGTGCATATAAAAGATCACTTGCTACTAATGATAAAATTACCCTTTATTTTAAGAACAACCATCAAAATTGTGCCAAACTTCCTTCATTAAAATGCGCACCATTTCCCTTTGGCTTAATCCTACGGGACATTCCAAATTACATAGCACCATACCACCTCCTGCCTGTTACCTACTACGGTTGGACTGCTGGTGCTACCTTGTACCTGCCAGTGCAGGCGGTCCCTCCTTCATCCTCTCCCCCCCCCCCCCACCCAACCCCCAACCCTTTCCTGTCCTGGACGGAGGAGCTGGCTGAGGCCGGTACTTGTGCCCAGGACAGGCGTGTGCTACAACAGCTTGCTCTGAATGTGCACGTTAAAAGTTTTTCCCATTCCCAATGATAAAATGTAGCAGGTTTCCTCTCTAACACAATGATAAAATTACCAAATATTTGACATCCAATAGCCGATGATTAATGAATCAATGTGCTCTAGTGGTGTCGTTACACAGAACAAACTTTTTTTGGTGATTGTAGGGCACTTGTCTTATTATTGTATGAGACGGTCCCTGGAAAACGCAACGTCATGATATAGGTCGGTGAACTTAGAATTCTGCTGTCCGGAGTTTGCTGAAGCTTAGCTGAATGTGGGTGCTGTCGCGTTTCTTTCTGTAGTGTGTATTAGTGATTAATATCTGAATTTTTTTAAATCAAGGAGTTCAAAAATGGTCGATGGAAATTTATTTGATCTCAAACATAGGATTGCTGTGGTATTAGAGCGGAAATCTTTGACTACTTTTTGGTGGTCGGCTATTGCCAAAAAAATTCATAGCTTGGTCTGACTGTAATGAGAGCGTATTTATGTCCAAATGTCCATCTAGCTCTCTTAAAGTCAGAGTACTCGGGCTACCCGACAACATGATACTGTCAACTCTTCCAAAACTTTCCTCAGTTCTATACAATATAAACTAATTAGAGTTACGTTCAGGATCATGTTAGGGTTACAATTATTGTTTTGGAGAGGGGATCTTTCTAATAATCATTAAGAAAGAAAGAAGTGAACACACCGTTTATTGACATTTAAACAAATGATAATTATAATTGTCTAATGCACTACAGTGACATACCATACTTGAGGTATACATTCATTGTCATCAAGGGGGCAGGATTTAGCTCAGTCGGTTGAGTGCTCGCTTTAGGTGCTTGTGTCGCAGGATCAAACCACCTAGGTGGATCTATTCAACTGACTGGGTTTTTTTCTCGTTCCAGCCAGTGCGCCACAACTAGATCAAGGCCGTGGTACGTGTTTTTCTGTCTGTGGGAAAGTGCATATAAAATATCCGTTTCTGCATTAGGAAAAATGTAGCAGGTTTCAATCTGATGACTACGTGTCAGAATTACCAAATTATGTTTGACATCCAATAGGTGATGATTAATTAATCAATGTGCTACAGTGGTATCGTTAAACAAAACAAACTTTACTTCATGGTCATCAAACAAAAACATTTCAATAGCAACTTTACATTGAGAACTGTACAGTGTTCCAAAAACGTTATGCACTAGGTTATTTTTATGTAAGGATATAAAAAATGATTTCATTCAAGTTTGATGTCATTTCCATTCAAAACTACACTGTGTCACATATTCTTATGTCATTTGAATATCGAGTAATGGCTGAATGGAATTAAAGTTGCATATGCAATTTACAAAAACAAATTGTATCAAGCTTGAGATTATATGATAAAGAGATTATTACCCTTGTATGTTTCAGAATAGTCAATATATCACCAGAGGCTTGCATAATACAATTTTTATTCCTAATATATGATATTGACGATTTAGAAACACACTCCAGTTATAACCTCTATTTATCAATCTTAAGTTCAGTCATGACATTTGTCTTAAATGAATGACCAGTTTAAATGTCACAAGAAAAAACTGGACATAGAGAATACTACATGAGTGAGCCATTAGATACCATTTATCTTGTGAGTTGTTTAAAAAACATATCTATCTAGCAAAAGCAAGTTGGATACACTTTAAAACAAGTTGTACGATAAATGTTATTTAACGAACATCCCCAAAAACCTTTTTTCCATTTAAAACATATTTACAGGACTCGTGGCAAGTCTTTAAAAAGTTATTTCCAATATATATTGGAGATGATATTTATCTACAATAGGTCACCTGATACACAGTTCTCGTTTACACAGTTCTCATTCCAGCTAGTGCACCACGACTGGTATATCAAAGGCCATGGTATGTGTTATCCTGTCTCTGGGATGGTACATATAAAAGATTCCTTGCTACTAATAGAAAAATAGTGGGTTTCCTCTCTAAAACTATATGTCAAAATGTCCAAATGTTTGATGTCCAATCAATAGCCGATGATTAATAAATCAATGTGGTCTAGTGGTGTTGTTAAACAAAGCAAACTTTAACTCTTACACGTGTGTAAAAAAGCACCTTGTCCAAAATGACCTGTGGCATGATCTTGCTCGGTCAGTTGAGCACTTGCCTGACATGTTTTTGTCATAGGATCGAACCACCTTGGTGGACCCATTCTTTGATTGTTTGTTTTTTTGGCCATCCCAACCAATGCACCACGACAGGTATGTCAAAGCCATGGTATGTGCTGTCCTGTCTGTGGGAAATTGCATATAAATGATTCCTTGCTGGTTAACTATAAAGGAAAAATGTTACAGGTTTCCTCTAAGACTACAAGTCATAAATTATAACCAGATATTTGACATCCATTATAAATCAATATGATCTAGGGTATCGTTAAATAAAGCAATTTTGTTTAGCTATAGCACCAGTTGGTCTTCTAAGTACTTAAATAATACAAATGCTTAGAAAATTGCAGCTTTAAAATTTAACAAAATATGTTAAATCTGGGAAGTCGAAATAGTTCCATTCTTTATTCAAAATTGATCAAATTTCAACAATAAACCCTATATTAACATAAATGTATGCATGTATTACATCTATTGATGCTATTTACCAGAAAAATAATGTCTTTGTATATTTATATCTCTTGATAGAAACTTCACACTGCTTAGAATTAACTGAAGTACAAAATGACATCAACAAGTGCTGAAGAAGATATGGAAAGCAACATGCAAGAAAATAGCTGTGATCACAGAGATACAGACTTTTCCAATGAGAATGCTGCAGAAAAGTTTAACTTGCACAAGAAAGTCTTTGTTGGAAACCTGGGATACAGAGTATGTACTACTTCTGGGTGCTATAGTACTAGCGTTTGGTATCGGATTGAAGCTGTTTTTATCAATCATAACATTTAGAGATGTCCCAGTGATCGATGATTACTAATTGAAAATTGATCGGTTTGTCTCTACCGATCTGATGACGATTATAAAAATCCATAATCGATTGTGTGGAAAAATATTAACTGTAATTGTGCCTTCAGTTTAGATGATGGAATTGATGTAAATATATGTTTGGTTGGTGTTAATGTTCATGCTATTACATGAATTCCACTGAAGAATTCCAATGAAAGTTCTTGTTTTAATGTGTTGACAAAATCATTTATTGTGCTTTTTGTGTTTTTCAGATACAGAGGAAAGAACTAGCATCATTCTTTTCCAAGTTTGGAAATGTGTATAAGACTCACATAGTTATGGATCACATAAAACACCATTCTAGAGGGTAAACATTTCATAAATATTTGTATATTGGTAGATCGCTCACCTGAGGTGCTTACATTGTAGGATCAAACCACCTTAATGGGCCCATTCTCTGATTGGGTTTTTCCCTATCTCAGTCAGTACCTCAAGACTGGTATATTGAAGGCTGGGATATGTGCTGTCCTGTCTATTGGAAAGTGCATAAAACAGATCCACTGCTGTAAATGCAGTGGGTTTCCTCTAAGAGAGTGCCAAAAATAACCAAGTGTTTGACATCCAATAGCTGATGATTAATATTTCTAGTGGTGTCATTAAATAAAACAAACTTTTACTTGTTTCAGGATATAATAAAGAAAATAAATGAAAAAATCCTTTGTTTAATGATTCATAGTTTTATATAATGTTACAAATTTAAATTGGACTATTAAAATAAAATAAATAGCTAGCATTGGATAACCTGACTTGTAAGGAGTGACGGAGGAAGAAAGGAAGGAAATGTTTGATTTAACGACGCACTCAACACATTTTATTTACAGTTATATGGCGTCAGACATATGGTTAAGGACCACACAGATATTGGGGTGGAAACCTGCTGTCGCCACTTCATGGGCTACTCTTTTCGATTAGCAGCAAGGGATCTTTTATATGCACCATCCCATTGACAGGATAGCACATACCACAGCCTTTGATGTACTGATGTACCAGTCGTGGTGCTGGAGTGAGAAATAGCCCAATGGGCCCACTGACGGGGATCAATCCCAAACCGATCATGCATCAAGCGAGCGCTTTACCACTGGGCTACATCCCGCTCCTGAAAGGAGAGAGATGCAGTTCAATGGTAGAGCACTTGTTTAAGGTGTGAACCGGCCTCGGTGGCGTCGTGGCAGGCCATCGGTCTACAGGCTGGTAGGTACTGGGTTCGGATCCCAGTCGAGGCATGGGATTTTTAATTCAGATACCGACTCCAAACCCTGAGTGAGTGCTCCGCAAGGCTCAGTGGGTAGGTGTAAACCACTTGCACCGACCAGTGATCCATAACTGGTTCAACAAAGGCTATGGTTTGTGCTATCCTGCCTGTGGGAAGCGCAAATAAAAGATCCCTTGCTGTTAATCGGAAGAGTAGCCCATGTAGTGGCGACAGCAGGTTTCCTCTCAAAATCTGTGTGGTCCTTAACCATATGTCTGACGCCAAATAACCGTAAATAAAATGTGTTGAGTGCGTCGTTAAATAAAACATTTCTTTCTTTCTTTTTGTTTAAGGTGTGATGAATCACAGAAATTATTCTCCTCATTGGGTAGACCTGTTTTCGTTTTTCCCATTAAAACCAATTCTTCAAAGCCTGTAACATATGCTGAATTTCTATATATGTAATATCCCTTTCTGTTAATTGATAAGAGGACCTGCAGCAGGTTTCTTCTCTAACTGTATAGACCAAAGTGTAACATTTACATTACATTTAAAACCTAATGGGTTTAGTCTAAAATGTTCTGTGGTGGTATTAAAAATTTTAAAATTTTTACTTTCAGTAACTCATTATAGCTATTTTTGGCCATAAAAATGTTACCAAGATGAGAGAAAGAAGTTCCCGATTGGGATTTTTAAACGTGTAAGAAAATTAATCGTTAAGGTTTTATAACTCATACTAAAAACAACTGTGTGATAACAATTTAAAGACACATGACTGGCTTCTCCTAGGTGATAACCAGATCACCAATGCCATACCATCCAGTGAAAAAAAAACCCACAATAAAAATTGATTACTCTGTGACATATGAGTTAACCTGAAACAATTACTATTTTTCGCTCCAGCCAGTGCACAACGACTGGTACATCAAAGGCCGTTGTATGTGCTGTTCTGTCTGGAATGGTGCATATAAAAGGTTCATTGCTGCTAATCGAAAAGAGTAGCCCATGAAGTGGCGACAGCGGGTTTCCTCCCTCAATATCCTTAACTATATGTCTGACGCCATATAACAGTAAATAAAATGTGTTGAGTGTGTCATTAAGTAAAACATTCCTTCCTTCCTAATGCATAAGTTAACAACAAATACTAGAGCCATAAATAGGCTCATGTAGTATTCTTTGTATATACCATCTTTTCAATGCTTTTGAATATGACTTAATTTTGTGTATATCCCAACATGTTAAAATTGTAGTGTGAATGTTGTTTATTATTTTTCAGAATTGCTTTTGTGTATTTTAAGAGAACAGAAGATGCTGACCGTGCTCTGCAGGCGACAGATGATGAACTTGTTTTAGATGGAAGGTATCGTATATATGTCATTTTACTTTTCTTGCAGTTTTTTTGTAGTTTGAAACCTCAGTGTTGAAAATGATGCTGGCAGGGCTCACCCTGTACATGGCCAAATTAGCCAGTTGATAATTTTTATACTTAAGTGGCTACAACATTTAGTCTTCTTCTTAAATCAACCACATTTTAATAATTTTGAAGGAGATACTATACTATATCTGAAAATTGGCTAAACCAAAATTATTTCCAGTGTGAGCCCTGGTTGCTGGGTGTGAATCTAACACTTAACCAATGTTAAAACCTATTTTTATTATTATGCCACTGAACCCAGAGTTGTGATGTTGATTTTAATGCATATGTTTGTACTTCTGAAATGCAGATTTTAATTAATAATATTATTTATATTGCTGTATACTTACTTTGGTGTGACTTGAAATTTTATGTTTTATGTTTCTTTGTTATAAACTTTCAGAGTTTTGCGTGTCCATCCTGCAGAAGAATCAAAGAGAACATCGTTTAAGAGATATCAGTCGCTGCCCAATTTTGACAAGAATGCAAGTGATGGGGAATCACAAGCTGTTCGAGAGGTATTGCATGTCTTTTAAAAATAAGTCTAATATTCATCCAACATGTTGCTGTCAGGGAAACTGCCCGCTGTTTTATAACATACCAATAATACCGGGTTTTTTAATGGTTTTATTTGAATACTATATTAATTATACTTATTATCAGTTCTGTATTAAATTTAATTCTTAAGGCTAGAATGAGCAATGAACAAGGCAGTTATGTAACAAAAACAAACCCATCTGGGTTTTTTATGAATTGTTATAGTTGGAAATTTTGCTTCAGTTGGGAGTCTAGTCTTCATAGTAAATATGGCTATGTTATTATTATTAACTGGTTTAATGTGTCCATATACCACTGGGGTTTCGAACACATGGCTATGATAAGTGGTGAGTAGACAATATGATTTCTGAGTATTCAACAGTGCAGTAGTTATGTGGAACAATCATAAAAGATGACTACATGAGAGAACAAACTGATGACTAAGGTTTTAATAAATGAAATCTTGTAGGTTGAAAACGGCAACTCCAAGCAAACTGACGTGACTGTTGACAGCAGTACATCACCAGATCATGCCTTGATGTCATCCGAACGTGTATCCATGACCTTGAATGACCTCTGTGATGAACTACTTGTGGAAATCTTTTCTTACTTACCTATTAGAGATAAAGCAAAAATTGAACGAGGTGAGGTATTATTTTTATTCATATTTCAAGGTGTGTTTGCTGGGGGGAGTTAGGTGTTGAAACCCCCTCCTGCTCCAATATATATGTATATATATTAGATTAATTTCTCGCAAACTATAATCCTAGATCATTGACACTTGGTTTATAGTTGCACCTATAGATGTTCATCACAATGCACTGATAAAGTTTATTTTAGGCAAGAGACAGTTCATTCTGAAAAATGTCTGTTTAGTATATTTCTCAATGAAGTATAGTATGTAGTCAACCAAATGTTGTTTCCACTGATATGCCTTTTTTGTGTGTGTTAGATTATGAGAATAAATTCAAGCTAAATATTATATTAAATATTATTTCCACTCATATTTATTATTAAAATTAAATAAGTTAAATATGGCACATGGTTGACTGTATATTGTTTCTACTGATATGCTTTTTCTTCTTCAGTATATTAGATTATTACAATAAAATAAGCTGTGACATTAATGTTTGTTTTAGTTTGTCACCGGTGGAGGAATCTAGCATTGCAGACTTGGGCAACTGTAAAAACTCTTCACTTTGTCAACATGTTCCGTCATTTTGGTGGTTAGTTGTTGGTTTTTCTTATCTTCAGTTTTTATTTTGATTATCGTATTAACACAAAGGAAGATAACTAAGTTATTATTTTACTTTGATTGAAACTCATTGATTGACAAATTCCTATGTTGTTTTCTGACAGATTATAAATGAATTACTGAATATACAAACTGATGGATCTCTAACATTTAGCTATGAGTAAACAGTTATTTTTGTTTGTTTATACAAACTGATGGATCTCTAACATTTAGCTATGAGTAAACAGTTATTTTTGTTTGTTTATGTTGTAGATTGTTTAATGTTTAAGGTGTTTTGCATAATGAGTTATTGTCTAACAGGTTTAGTGGACAAAATGTTGAACTCCATCCTCCAGCGGTGTGGATCCTCCCTGAGATCTCTTGATCTGTCCGCCTCACCACGCCTTCTTACAGATTACGCCATGGACATTATAGGTAATTACAACTTGCAGTAATTCAGATTAATATATTGTGACATATTACTATTTTTTTGCGAATACCTGCCTTTGTGTATATTCACGATGTGTAACTTATATGAACAACTGTTGACTGTTGGTATCTGCATTTAAAATAATGCACGTGCATAATTTATGCGACTTGAGGTCAGACATGAACAATGTGAAATTTATATGTGCACATTTCTCCCCCCCCCTCCACTATTTACAGTAGCTTTTATAGTTTAAGAGTTAGGTAACGATAATGCCATGGACATTATAGGTAATTACAACTTGCATTTTATCTTATTGTAAACCAAAGTCATACACAATAAGTTAATCAAGTGAAACATTCTAGTTATATATAATTATATATATATTTTTTTTTTTTACTGATGTATTTCTCTTGATTCAGCTAGATACTGCCCAGACTTGATCAAGCTGGATATATCTGGAGTGGCTGCAACAAACAAATCTATTCAGAGCTTGTCCACAAAGTGTACCAAGTTGAAGGTTAGTCATTTTTGTCTGTCTCTGGTTTTTGTACAAACATTTGTCAAAGTACATGCATTGTAAGACTATAAATTGGATATCTTACATCATGATAATAATATAGACCAATTGAGATTTAAAAGTTGAAGGTTTTAGTGTGGTTGTCATTTGAAACAGTCGTAATTGACTCAAATTGGATGAATTTGAAATGCAGTAAGCAAATCTCGGACGAAATGACTGTTTCACATCATCTATACTTATATTGTTGAACAAATGGTGTTGAATTTCAGTTTAGCAAATCTAAGTTCAGAATTTTTACTTGGACTTCATTGTGTCTCTGGTAAGTTCTAGAATTAAAATATATAAATATTTAATCTTGGGGATCAAATATTTTGTTTAAAACTAATTCTTAGACTTATATTATGTAATAATAATAATGCCGTTTCACAGCAGAAATGCTGTCATAAATATTCCTGCCTAATAACACAATGGAGGTATTTGATATTTATGATTTTAAATGAGAATTAATTTGGATGTTGATCTTTCTGTTTCAGTGGGTTAGGCTTCAGCGCTGTTTCAATGTGGGTGAAAAGGGGTAAGTTGATTATGTTTGAACTTTGTAATAAAACAAAAATGTTAAATATATTTTGCAACCTTTTGCTTTGTGTTTATTATGTTACATTAAGACAGTTTATATATAATTATGGGTTGTTATTGTTTGTTTAATGTTTTTTAGAAAGCAAATGCTTAATAACTGATATATAATTATTTATATTTGAATCACTAAACATTTAACCAAGGACATTTAAAAATTCATATAGAATACTCTATTTTATTTTATTAATTACTACTACTGCTACTACTAATACTACTATATAATAATTATAGTAGTAGTATTAGTAGTAGTAGTAGTATTTTGCAACCTTTTGCTTTGTGTTTATTATGTTACATTAAGACAGTTTATATATAATTATGGGTTGTTATTGTTTGTTTAATGTTTTTTAGAAAGCAAATGCTTAATAACTGATATATAATTATTTATATTTGAATCACTAAACATTTAACCAAGGACATTTAAAAATTCATATAGAATACTCTATTTTATTTTATTAATTACTACTACTGCTACTACTAATACTACTACTATAATTATTATATAGATCCATTATTATTATTGTTATTTATTATTATTATTATTATCATTATTAATTACCATCAACATCATTATTATTATGATATAGGTTGTGGTGGTTGTTGCATAACTGCCAGAATCTGGAGTATCTTGACATAAATGGCAATTCCAGAATCACAGGAAAGGTGAGCACAAGAAAATTAATCTCAGGTGTTTCTTTTGTTAAAGGGACACGCCCTAGTTACGGCTAGTTGTTAACCATTACGGCGTTGTTTTTCGCTATTAAACCCATTTTTTCACAAATAAAATTGCACTTTACTTACATTTTATTATTTAGAATACACATTTCCATTCACCTTAAGTGCTTTTTGGTAATCCTGGTAATCCTGATGTTTGTAAAACCACGAAATGCATTTTTTTTATTTCTTAAAATGCCGCGCGCACTCGAGAAAAAACCGTTAAGCAAGCGAGGTCCAATCTATTTTTAGAGGGAATCTTCCTGTGTAAACGTCACAGATGTTGGTATACCACGTGACTGTTATCATTTTGGTTCGGTTTGTTTTCTCGTGCACGGTTCGCACAATCAACATCCGATTTGTTGTCGTTTGCTTGTTGTTCATTTGTGAGATTTTTCTTCACAGTTCGTGAACATTTTCAGTAACAATAAAGTTCAGACAAGTAAGTGTCTCCATACAAAACGTTACAAACCCTTAAAACCAATAATTTTGCTAAGTCTTACGATATCTGGAGAGGGGATACAACCAGGACAGAACAGTTGGAACATGTCCAGGAGAGGTAAAAGGAACGCACCCCAAGTCTGTGAAATTTGTCGTGACGTAGGCATTGTTGTGCTTCGAGCGACATCTACCGGTGACATCAGAATACTAACTTTCAAAATTATTTCAAGCAATTGGGACATGGGGATTCCCATGGTATTTATCGATATAAAAACCTGCTTTTTCACTCCATTTGATAAAAACGTGATCTAAGTGTGTTACAGGTTTGTAGATTAACCAAATTATAATTTATTTTCGCTGGATGGAACTAGGGTGTGCGGCTTTAATAACCATATTTAGCAATGGCAGTTGCATCATTGAGATATGCTTGCATGTAATAAAATAATCAAATCAGATTCTGCAAGATACGTAAACATTTGTTTTCATTACTTTGCCTTGTACTTAATTTCATAATTAAAAGGCAGCCATAGTTTGATAATATTTTCTTGCACTTATGTTTCACTAATGTGGAATATGTTTCAGTTGTTGTGTAATTCATAAAAGTACCGTATATAAATTGTTGAATGAAAATTACTTAGAAAATTAATATAACATATAACACTTTTGTAAGACTGTCCTCTGTTTTTCAGTGTTTCCACATGTTGGGGCAAACGTTAAAGACTGCTGTTTTGAGCAATTGTTGTAGTGTATGTATTAAAAAGACTTTAATTCTTATTTTAATACTATTTAAAGATCATATGTTATGAGGAAAATACAATGTGCATATTTTACATCACAGCAAAATAAAATTAAAAGACATTACAGACTGTCATTATAATTATAAATATATGTCACAATAAAATCATACTATGCTAACGTATTTATAGGCTAATTGTCTTTTTTGTCACTATGCTTTACTGCATACAATCCAAAGTGATGTCAGCTTGTAGTGGAGTTTTCAGAAATTACAAACAAATATGTTTCAAAAAGAAAATATCGGTTCATGATTTTAGTATTCTGCATTCAGTGTATCTGGGTTAAATACTAAGCTATTTTTATTAGCTTAATGAAGCACAGACTGAAAAGTACTTGTATTGCCATAGAGGATTGCTAAAAAATACACAACAATATGAAAATGCAGTGTGTGATGTAGAAAAATCTGTCCAAAAAGATAGATTTTTTTATGTGTGAATAAGACCATCTTTTTTGTAGAATTATCTGGGCACATCATTTTAAAACCTTTAGAGTTGGACTTAGACTGCAGGCAACTTATCTGGCATTAGAATCAGACTTTGGATTCAGAGTTCATTTAATGAAAGTTTTAGAATAATAACTCTGTAAGTTGAATGTCATTTGGATTCAGAGTCAGTTTAATGAAAGTTTGAAAAGAATAACTCTTAAGTTAAACATAATAGTATTGCTGATATTACCAAGTATTATTTTCCAGCTGACAGATGTGGCCATAACTAAGCTGGGAGAGAAATGCCCCGACTTAAATACACTATACATAGACAGCTGTGTGGCTTTAACTGATGTCGGCATTAAGACTGTGTGTCAGGTGGGTAGTGTTTAAGTGAAAAATTACTATTATTCTTAACAAAATGTTAATTTACATAAAGGAAGTTCATATCTTCAAAAATTTGCCATGAAATTGTTCATTAATTAATATTTTCATCAGATTCTGTTAGTTATGGCTCATGTGCTCTTAAAAGAAATTAGACCCATTGTTTGATTTTTCTTTGGCCATAATGGCCAGGAAATGTCTGATGAAGCTAAATTTGAAATCAGTTGTATATAAGTACATTTTAATTTTTTATGAGAGTTCTCCTAACTCCCTATTGAAATGCATTATTAAATTAACTGGTGGTGTATTCTTTCATTTAGAAATTATCTCACCTTGAATTTCTTGCTGTTGGAGGATCCTTTCCATCAGGTAAATTTGTTAGAAAGCAATAAATAGTTATTTACTACTTGTGGCACAATTCTCTATGTACTTTCTATTTAATAGCTTAATACAATCCAGTTTAAGAAGTAAGTCTTCGATATTTATAAGTAGTTTAAACTTTGAAAAAGTCTTTCCAAGTTATTTGATATTACAAAAATAACAGTTGTGCATGTGGAATGTTGGCACGGCAAAATGAGGCTTAAAGTAGTTAACTGAATGTTTTGTAATCATCCTATATAGATTATTTTTACTCTCATTTTAATTACCAAGTAATTGTACTTTACTAAATTTCACCATAACTTGACATTTTTTGTTTCAATATTTATTGAATTCAATTGCTTGCAAAAGTAGGTGGTTGTGTGCAACCATGATGCTAATTAATAATGTCACAGATATTTTCAACCCAGATCATTTTAAATATTCTTAAAATAATTTCAGTGGTCAATACTGAAAGTTGGTTGGAAATGCAACATTTAACAAAACTGGTAAGTTTTATTTTTAATAAAATATTTGTTTCTTCTTTTTTTATATATATAAGAAATGATGATTACTTTCAAAAAGTAATCTTTTGTAAGTTTTATTTGTGTTATATAAAATTTCATAAATCACAATTTTAATTTTATTATATTTAAAAAAAAAGGTGTTATGATATTTCAAGTTTTAATTATCCATAAAATACAATCGTATTTAATTATCTTTACAAAGACAATCACTAATTACCTTGGAATCGTATTTATTTACAACTCAACTAATATTTACTATTAAAACTTATTTCAGACGTACTTGAGTGTTTCTAGTAATTTGGACATCACTGATCAAGTTTTAACAGCTGTGTCAAATAGCTGTTTATCACTCAGGTGGGTTGTTTTACTACATATTATTAAAAAAAACAATAAATAGATTAACAAAACATAATTAAAGCTGTAATTTTTAACATGATTTACTAATGTAAACAACTAACAAAGCAATTTTAATATGAATTTCAGGTGCTACCTAGAGGCTAGCTCTGTAGATGCCCAGTCATTATTTATTATTCCTTTTTACTACATTACATATTAAATTCATTTATTATATATTGTCTGCCACCCCATGGAGTACATGGATACAATAAATCAAATTGAATTGAATTGAATTATACACGCACGCTGGCCTCCCTACCCCCAATACAAAATCAGGGATGCCCCTGGTGGTAGTATCTAGTATTTAATGACAGACGGCCAATTTTTAAAGTCTGTTCTAAGATTGTCAGTGTTACATGAATATTCAGAACTTCTGCCATTCAGAAGGCAACTTTGTCAAATTTTGTAACAGCATAAACAATCGAAAAGCATGTACTTGGTGATATCTACGAAACTTGTGGTATGTGCTATTCTGTCTATAGGATGATGCATATAAAAGATGCCTTGCTACTAATGGAAACGAGTATCCCAGGGGTTGCCCTGCCATGATCTGAACAGATCAGGCCCTTTTAAGGGCCACTACTGACACAACCTAGGGAGACAGACAACAACAGCCATCACTAGGCTAGGTTCCGAGCTACTCTCGGCATACTAAGTTAAAAAATTATACGTAGCTCCCCTTTATTTTTTGGCACACCGTTCAAAAAGTGCCCAAATTCCTTCATTAAAACTGCAACCTTTCTTTTTGGCTTAATTCTGTGGGACATTCAAAATTCCATAGCACCAAAACTACACCCTGCCCACTTTCAACCCCGGTCGGGCTGCTGGTGCTCTCTTGCACCTGCCCGTGCGGGTGGTCCCCTCTCCCATCCACCTCAACCCTTTTCTTGTCCTGGACAGCTGGCTGTGCATGCACTACAACAGCTTGTTCTAAATGTGCACGTAAAACCCTCTGACCTGACCTCAATCTAATTAAAATTAGCTCCACTATTACATGTGGATCTAACACCAGCCAGTTGAAGCTCATGTCCACCAATCAAAACCTTACTTGCAGAATCATGCCAGTGATTTAAAAATAATTTGAAAACATTCCGAATTATCCTGAGGGTATACAACATTTTTTGTTTGAATTACGAATGCCTTAAAACATGTTTTATTTTATAAAATAAATAATTTGTAATGTAAAACTGAAGACTGATTTAGTTTTTAGTTTTTTTAATAAATAAATAATTTGTAATGTAAAAGTACAGACTGATAACCCATCCCGTACGTATTGGTATGGTTCGCTGTACTGCGGCCACTAAAATAGACTCGCCTGATATTTTTAGAATTTGTATGCTCCCAAATAACGTTATAAAAGGCGAAGTGTGATTGGTCAATATTTAAATTATTATTTACAGACGAAATGTTACCTGGACATTCGTAATTCACATGAAACATCGTATACCCTCAGGATAATTCGGAATGTTTTCAAACTATTTTTAAATCACTGGCAGGATTCTGCAAGTAAGGTTTTGATTGGTGGACATGAGCTCCAACGGGCTGGTGTTAGATCCACATGTAATAGTGGAGCTAATTTTAATTAGATTGACCTGACCTGACCTAATGGAAAAATATAGTGGGTTTCTTCTCTAAGACTATATATACTCTTCAAAAAAAGAAACGCAAAAGGGTACAAATGGGTTATAACTCCGATTTTATGTTTCCTACCGGTTCATGCTTTGTGAATATAAGGTCATTGCATGTCCCAAACACATTCCCACGGTTACATTCGATAAAACGCAGCTACTGTACAATAAAGTTCCAAAATGTGAATATTCGCAAAAACGCAGCCACGTGCAAACCATGTCACCACTGCACGTGCGTTGTCTGCACGTGCAACATGAACACCGACAGTATAAAAGTGCAGGGTGTTCGCTTGCCTGGCCTCTGTATCTGGCCGACAGTTGACAATCCAGGACATGCCACGTCTCAGTGAACCGCAGAGAAACAATGCCATCGGCCGACTAGACGCAGGCGAATCCAGAACGGCCGTTGCCAGGGCATTACATGTGTCCCCAAGCACCATCTCCAGACTGGGGGACCGTTACCAGCAACATGGATCAACACGTGACCTTCCTAGATCCGGTCGACCACGGGTCACTACCCCCGGGCAGGACCGCTACATCCGGGTACGCCACCTTCGGGAACGATTGACTACTGCCACCTCCACAGCCACAGCAATACCAGGTTTGCGCAGGATATCCGACCAGACCGTACGGAACCGCCTACGTGAGGTAGGAATTCGTGCCAGACGTCCAGTTCGAGGTGTCATCTTAACACCACAACACCGTCGACTCCGACTGCAGTGGTGCCAGATTCATCGACAATGGCCTCAACTGCGATGGAGACAGGTGTGGTTCAGTGACGAGTCCCGATTTCTGCTCCGACGTCATGATGGAAGATGTCGCGTGTATAGGCGTCGTGGTGAACGTTATGCGGAAAACTGCGTGCAGGAAGTGGACAGATTCGGCGGGGGTAGTGTCATGGTGTGGGCAGCCATCTCACACACTGGCAGAACTGACCTGGTCCACGTGCAGGGCAACCTGAATGCACAGGGCTACATTGACCAGATCCTCCGGCCACACATCGTTCCAGTTATGGCCAACGCCAACGCAGTGTTCCAACATGACAACGCCAGGCCTCACACAGCACGTCTCACAACGGCTTTCCTACAGAACAACAACATTAATGTCCTTCCTTGGCCATCGACATCACCGGATTTGAACCCAATTGAGCATCTATGGGACGAGTTGGACCGACGCCTCCGACAGCGACAACCACAGCCCCAGACCCTGCCCGAGCTGGCAGCAGCCTTGCAGGCCGAGTGGGCCACCATCCCCCGGGACGTCATCCGTACTCTGGTTGCTTCAATGGGCAGGCGGTGCCAGGCAGTTGTCAACACACGCGGAGGCCACACCCGGTATTGACTCCAGATGACCTTGACCTTGGTGGTATGTCCTATCACTTACTCACAATGGACTAGAGTGAATTGTGAACAATCCTGCAACATTTGGTAATTATCGGACTCACCATTCAATAATTAAATCAATTCTCCAAATGTTACGACAATGTGGTTTTGCGTTTCTTCTTTTGAAGAGTATATGTCAAAATTACCAAATATTTGACATCCAATAGTCGATGATTAATAAGTCAATGTGCTCTAGTGGTGTTGTTAAACAAAACAAACTTTAACTTTGTAACGTCATATAGTATGTGCTAGTTAGATCACAATAAAGGTTATTGTCTACTGCCTTCATACAACATACTTTGTAACACAAAATCTTGGAATAGCCCACAGCTTCAGTGTTAAAATGGAGAATAATACATTTTTATCTGACCTAGATTAGCAAGTATAGCCAAAGATTGTTATTGAATGGCGTAAGAAAATTAATATGAATGGTTTATTATAAATTAATAATAAATTAATAATAATTTTTTATAATAGTATTTTTGATGTAGCAGCTTTAAAAGAGAAAACAGAAAATTTTGTTTCAGTCTTTAATAGACTATTTGCTTCACTGTGATGATCATTTATTACATGTGCTTGCTTTTCTTAGACACGTGGACATAAGCAGTTGTTACAGAAATGTAACTGATGTTGGTGTTCAAGCATTATCACATCTGGAACATCTAGAAGTTCTCAATATTAGCTACCTTCACTTGGTAGGTTTATTATGGCATCCATGGCATGCATGTTATGACATTAAAGCTAGTACATTCATTGATTTCATTGATAGATATTGGTTTTGATCTCAACATTTACCATCATATTAGGCAAAATAATCCGTAAATGGAGAAGAAAAAAAAGAGAGAGAGCCATTTTAACCAAAACTAAAGTTTCCTGTGTGAAACAAAGTTTGAAGATGTTATTAATGTTGCATTTTATATTGCATTGAAATAAACCAAAAATAAACATATAAGGCATATTTTGGAATTGTAATGGAAAAGTTTGTTTCTAATGTTTGATGATAAATTATATGTTACCTTTTGTCTGCTTGTGTTTGCTTTCAGGTGACAGATGAAAGTCTTTACCTTGTTTCCCTTAATGGTCGGTTACAAAAATTAACAGCTAGGGCTTGCAGTAAGATCACTGATAAAGGTAATTCAAGATTTACAAATTTAACAATTATTTGTCGTAACAGTAAGTATTTCTGTTAGAGATATCTCTGTCTGGTCGAAGTTATAATGTTTGTCATTACGTACTTTCTGTGTAATTGTATGCTGTATGATAACAAATATACCTTTATAACATTTCTGTATAGTATAAAACCCTTTGTTGATAAAAATTATTGTGGACTGAAGTTACAAAGCCTGTTATGTGTTACACGCATGTAACTACATATATTTACAGTGCTTAAACATCTGCTTTCAAGAAAAACAGGCTACGTAAATTTGGCCCTGTGCCTTCTTGAAAAAATATTTTAAAAATATAATAAACTACCAGTTATTTTGTATCGCTCGTATTGCAGATTTATTTTTATTA
This sequence comes from Gigantopelta aegis, assembly GCF_016097555.1. Taxonomy (NCBI): domain Eukaryota; kingdom Metazoa; phylum Mollusca; class Gastropoda; order Neomphalida; family Peltospiridae; genus Gigantopelta; species Gigantopelta aegis. The sequence continues at coordinate 27,774,690 of NC_054701.1, read as the reverse complement.
TTATTATTATCCTGGATTCATGCATATAATGTAAAAACAAAGAAGCCAAAAATTAATAATATTACCATTTGTCATTGTTTTTGAGTGTTTATTTGTGTTTAGGTGTAGAGAGTCTGGCCGAACGCTGTGAGAACCTGACCCACCTGGATCTGAGTGGATGTCTGTATATATCCAACATGGCACTCAAAGCTTTCATTCACAGTCATCAGAACCAACAATTAGACCTTGTTTTAGGAGGTATTTTATGTTAATTTAATTGAAATGTTGGATCAGAGGTCAGTTTTCATCCATTTTGAGTTCATTGCCCATCCACTCTGAATTCCTGACCCATCCACTGAATTCCTGACCCATCCACTGAATTGCTGACCCATCCTCTGAATTCCTGACCCATCCACTGAATTTCTGACCCATCCTCTGAATTCCTGACCCATTCACTCTGAATTCCTCCTGACTCTGAATTCCTGACCCATCCACTGAATTCCTGACCCATCCTCTGAATTTCTGACCCATCTACTGAATTCCTGACCCATCCTCTGAATTTCTGACCCATCCACTGAATTTCTGACCCATCCACTGAATTCCTGACCTATCCACTCTGAATTCCTAACCCATCCACTTTGAATTCTTGACCAATCCACTTTAAATTTCTGGCCCATCCACTCTGAATTCCTAAGATACTTTGCTGTGCTCAGAACAGACAAAAATCCTGTTCTGCCCAAATTAGTGAGATCTAAAGCCGACTAATGACATATTGCAGGTACGAGTGTTGTGTTACAAGAAGTGACTGTACCAGCACACATTATAATCAGTCTTCATGATCGGTCCGTGTATCACCTGCGACCAGACAGAGAACTCCTGCTACCAGGTACAGTGTTACTGAAAGCTGCTGCAATCTCAGCTGTAGTTAATTGTTTTAATATTTAACCATTTGGAATTGACCATCCACATTAGGTTTTTTTTACCATGGAACTTTAGCCACACTATTTAATCTAGGTCACATAAAAATTTCATTGTTTTGTTTTGTAAAGCATTAAAGACATAGCGATTAAAAATATGGCTGATGGCAACTGTTGATTGCAATAATACACATGTTTATTTAAAACTGAAGTTGTATTTTGTATTGTATTTTGTAATGGTGTTTGAATATGTTGGGTGAAATACAGCTTTAATGGATGTGTGGCGTGGGACGTAGCCCAGTGTTAAAGCACTTGTTTGATGTGCAGTTTGGGATCGATCCCTGTCGGTGGACCCATTGAGCTATTTCGTGTTCCAACCAATGCACCACGACTGGTATATCAAATGCTGTGGTATGTGCTATCCTGTCTGTTGGATGGTGCATATAAACGATCCCTTGCTACTGATGGCAAAAATATAGTGAGTTTCCTCTAAGACTATATGTTGAAATTACCAAATGTTTGACATCAAATAGTCAATGATTAATAAATCAATGTGCTCTAGTGGTGTAGTTAAAAGAAAACAAAGTTTTTTAATGAATGTGTGGAATCCCATAAGAAATGACATATGAAAGAAAGCATCATCATCAATAGTAGACTGAACTGACTTATTGTGTCCTTTGTAATTAATTTCTGTCAATTCTGCCTTTATGGATGACTTGGGGCGAGACGGGATGTAGCCCAGCGGTAAAGCGCTCGTTTGATGCACAGTCCGTCTAGGATCAATCCTCGTCATTGGGCCCATTGGGCTATTTTTCGTCCAACCACTGCATCACGACTGGTATATCAAAGGCCATGGTATGTGCTATCCTGCCTGTGGGATGGCTCATATAAAAAATACCTTGCTACTAATGGAAAAAGTGTCCACTAAAACAGGTTGCTGGGCAGGACATAGCCCAGTGGTAAAGCACTCGCTCGATACGTGGTCGGTCTGGGATCGATCCCCGTCGGTGGGCCCATTTGGCTATTTCTCACTCCAGCCAGTGCACCACAACTGACATATCAAAGGCTGTGATATGTACTACCCTGTCTGTGGGATAAAAGATCCCTTGCTACTAAACGAAAAGAGTAGCCCATGAAGTCGCGACAGCGGGTTTCCTCTCTCAATATCTGTGTGGTTCTTAACCATATGTCTGATGCCATATATCCGTAAATAAAATGTGTTGAGTGCGTCGTTAAATAAAATATTTCTTTCTTTCTTTCTAAATGTACATGTTAAGCCCTTTGACCTGACCTGACCTAATGGAAAAATGTAGCAGGTTTCCTCAATTAAGACTATATGTCAGAATTACTAAATGTTTGACATCCAGTACGGTAGTAGCTGATGATTAATAAATCAATGTGTTCTAGTGGTGTTGTTAAACAAAACAAACTATAACTTTTATTTATGACTGTATACGCATGAGTATAGCAGGTATAGGGAAATGATCAACACAGACACAGATTCACAGATTCATGCAATATGTACAGGAAAACATGCAGATGGAACACATCTTTATAACCAGTTTTAATTCTTTATTTCCAGAACATAACAGTGATGAAGATGCAGAAGAAAATGACTATGAAGACCGCCCGTTACAAAATCGTAGGTCAAAATGTTTTATTGTTTGATGTTGAACTATTTCACATATTGTAGATTTCCAGCATCTTGTACAATACACTGATGAGACACGGTTGTATAAGATGAGATAATAGGACAAAGTTAAAAGCATTAGCTGATTTTTACCTAAACAAGATAAACTAGAACAGCCAAAACTATGAACAGACAAGAAGTTTAAGATTTAGCACTTGCCTTCAAGTACAAAACACAGTTTATATGTAAATAGTCTTGTAGAAACTTTTAAAACCTGAGGGTTTTTTAGGGGGGTGGGGTGGGGTGTTGGGGTCGGGTGAAATGACCTTTACTTAGTGGTTCCGGAATGTTTTTGACCATTCATAGTTATCCTTTCGTTCAAGTATTTTGCACTCTGTTAAAGACTCCTTGCTGGTAATCAGCTAGGAGTAGTCCATGAAGCAAAAGTAGGTTTCTCTCTCTCTCTCCAGACCGAGTGTTGTAATTATCATGTTGGACATCCTCATCACCTAGATAGCCACAGTGTGTTTGGATCTCATTAAACATTCATCTTCCTTTCCGACCCCTTCATCATCCCCCCTACCACCATCTCTCTTATGAAATGTTCTCATGTATCTTACTCTGAAATAAGCAATCGAGTCGGGCTTATGTCACATGACCTATATTTTTAGTCACTGACCAAAAATATAGAGATTTTTCTAGTCATCATATCTTGCCAATGTATACAGTGATTGCTGGATAAATTAGTTTTGTTTTTCACGTAGGAGCCTACATGCCAGCTGGTATTGAGGAGATAGAAGACCCGTGGCTGGAGGAGGAGACTGGGTTGTTTAGTGACCTTCGAGATGACTATCTCCTGGGTGATGACCCACTGGCTGAGGAAGCCTGGGATCTCACATGATACACTCTTGGTACCAAGTTCATGTCTGAAAGCTCAAATGTGGAGATTTGTTCTATCTGTTACCATGTTCAAATTAGGAATCGTACTGTTAAACTGAAATTCTTCTCGTCTTTTTTTAATCTTTTAAAAAAAAAAAACAATATTTATTCACATTTGTATTAATGTTGGGGATTGACCAACAGGCGATGCCTATATTAAGGTCTCTCCCATTCTTCTATTAAAAATAACATGAAAAGATCAGCAATTTTCATCAAACTATTGTAATGTTATTACATTATGCAGACACTGACAGAATAATCCTTAAATAGGTGATGGAAAATGTCTTTTAAAAAGTCATGGAATGTGGTTGATAAAGTGTTTGAACTCTGAGCATTTTGGCTTAAGCTAGTTTCCTTTCCTTGTAAAGTTATATTGAAAACTATTTCCGGGAAACACTTTATTACTGAGTAATAGGCCTCTGGAGGGGACTAGAGGCTTTGTCTTGTCTGTCCCACAAAGATTTTCTTGAAGCTTTGGTCTTCACAGTGCCTCAATATATTGAGGTGAAAGTTTGTGTATAGCTTTATCATGTAGAGTTACAAATCAAGTGTGACTTTAGTAGGGATTGGACATTTTTGACAAAGTTATGGCCCTTGGAAGTAGGAGATATGAAAATTAGTTGGTAGAGGATATGTATTACTTAAGCCTTACTGTCAGATGCTTTTAAAAGAAATGCATTTTGAAGGATGACTTATTACGAGTCTGACTAAAATACCTTTGCACTTTCAATTAAGAAGGGGCAGGACATAAAGCGCTCGCTTGATGCATGGTCGGTTTGGAATCGATCCCTGTCAGTGGGCCCATTGAGCTATTTCTCATTTCAAGCAGTGCACTACGACTGGTATATCAAACATCATGGTATGTGCTATCCTTTCTATGAGATGATGCATATAAAAGATCCCTTGCTACTAATGGAAAAATGAAGCAGGTTTCCTTTCTAAAGACCATATGTAAAAATTACCAAACGTTTGACATTCAATAGCTGATGATTATTAAATGAATGTGCTCTAGTGATGTTAAACAAAACAAACTTTAACTTTTCAGTTAAGAAAGAATCTGTTGATTTATTTGACACATGTTTATTCACCTGGCGTTCAGTTTCGTTCTGCAGGTTAACTGATCAAGAATCATATGTTTTTGTGCAAAAAAATCCATTTAGATTCCAGTTTATTCAGGAATTTTATACATTGAAGACGCAGTATTTAATTCTGTCAGTAGAGCTCTCACCTAAGATGCTTGATTTGTAGGAGTGAACTAACTGGGGGTTTTTCATGTCTCAACCACTGCCCCACTCTGTGGGAAAGTACATATAAGAGATTCCTTGCTAATGTAACCATGTAGTTGGTTACCCTGAAGACTATAGGTCAGAATTAACCAAATGTTTGACATCCAATAGCTGTTGTGCTTTAAACACAAAAAACTAAAATATGTGTGGTACCGGTTACCTAATGTACCAAAAATTTTTTGGCCATTTTTCGCTGACCATAAATTTTTTTTTCCACCTACTGATCATCAAAACAGTGAGAAGACACCGAATATGTTTCAAATGTTACTTAATTGCTCTTTGCCAAGACCAGTTTGACAGATTTTAGGAATTAAAAAAATAATTATAATAATTACAGCCTACCTACTGGTACTACCCAAATTGTTTTCCACATGTAACCAGAAGTACACATTTTTTAAATTTGGTGTAATGATATTGTTAAATAAAACCCCATTTTTAATACAATGATTACATAGGAAAACATTTAGGACTAAGAAACTTTACCTTTTTTTTCTCAGAAATCCTGTTTAGGCAGGTTTAGCTGTATATGTTTTTTTTTTGTCTGTTAATTTTTGAGGAAAAAAAAACAGAATCAAGAGTTTAATTTTAATGAAATTATTTGTACATGAAACATGACATCATCTGGGTTTATGTATATCAGAGTATATGCGTCTGTACTGTTATGTCAGAATGATGCCAGTTGGAAAAATGATTTGATTGTGCAAAGGAAGATTGAATATGAATAGAAATAATTACCCAGGGGGGAAAATGGACCCGGCGTGCTGTAAAAGATCTGCCACCTAAAATCATATCTACATGTATCTAGGATCACAACCTAGGTGGACAACCTTCCCAACAAACTACTGGAAATGTGTAGGTTGCTGTTAAATATGATGCCCCTCTACAGAGGGACGCTGTATTTAATAGCGACCTACAAATTTCCAGTAGCTTGTTGTAAAGGTCGTCAAACTAGGTTGTGATCCTAAATATATGTAGATATGATTTTTAGTGGCAAACCTTTTACAGCACGCCAGGTTCATTTACTGAAGAAAAAAAATGGTTTTGCCCCCTGGGTAAATCGGAATACTTCTAATGCTAAAGAGTTTGTTTTTGTTGTTTATTGCAAAATCTAAAACAATTTTAATACAGTAAGTAATGAAATGAATGCTTTATTCTATATAATTTGTCATTAGTAATATAAACAAGGGTAGAAGTTTACATTCTAGTTTATTGTTTTGTCAACTGTATTTAATTTAATACTTTTCAGAAGAGAAATACATGTACTTATATTTTCTGTAATGCTGACTGAATGTTTCTCTTGTGAATAAATAAACAAGGCTTTATATTTAACCATTGTTGGTTGTTTTTATTGCCCATCTTTCACGGATTGTATTATGGTATGGCGGTGGCTGTCCATTCACATGTATGTACGTCCATCTGTAACCTTTTTAGTTTCTGGAAGGGATCTTTATCAAATCATGTAGGATCATTAAACCTTAACTAGGCCACTGCGACCTATTTTTCATGCATTACTGCACATTAAAGGAAATCTTTTCCATATCTTTCTTATCAATTAATATAGGGATCATCAAACTCTGCAGGTAAGAACACCTTTGGATGGCGGTGTGTTGTGTCCCATAAGTAGGTCATTACGACCTACTTTTGAACCTCACCGATATTCTCGACAAAGTTACGAAAATGGTGACATTTGAAATGTCTCATATATGTTGGGGTGCCAGTAATTCATTAAAAAATGGAAAATAAAAGAGTATGTATACATATTGTAAGACTAATTAAATTAATTTTGGTTAGTAATAAATCTAAGAAAATTTATTCTTTCTATTGCCACTTGAACTTAAAGTAAAGGCATCAAAGCGTTTTCGTTTGTTTTGAATAAACTTTGTGGTTCCTTACCATCATGGACACCTTTCTTCATGCTTATAAAAACTTTGGAAGTCCGAGACTTGAGCCTGGATGACTCATTAATGGTTCAGCCATTAATTTCCATTTTAGGTGAAAATAAAACACTTGGATGTTTTTTTCCTTTTTTTTTTTTTTTTTTTTTTTTTTTTTTTGGGTTTCTGCCAGAGGGTACGGAGTGAAAAATTAGGTACCCTAAATGTTTTTAAATTGATAGATAGATTATAGTAAGAGAACTTTTAAAATGCAGTGTCTAATTATTCAAAGCATTCTAACCCATAATCAACTAGACGGGCACTTATTTTCTGTTTTGTTTTTATTACAGTACTCACAAACTACTTTCTGACAGAAAGCCTGAAGTATGAACTGAGATAATGTACACATTTTTTCATTTCAAACTTGCATCAGCTAAACAAATCCAGGTGGTCAGTCTCCACTTAAATTACAGACCATGGTGGAATCGTCAACGAGAAATCTGGCCGAAGTCGCCCATACGAATAGCATACATGTAGTCTTGAGTTTACAAGTGTGACTGCCGTTTTAAGCAATATAATATTCTTTCTTATAAAACATAAATTTTCAGACAATTATGAACTAGGATGGAAGGGGCAGATACAACGTTTGGTTTACATGCAAACGGAAGGAAAAACGTGCATAAGCGTACGAGACAGATGGGGTGGGGGCAACTGCCCCACACATACATAACACTCCCCTCTAGTTCTGGAGCAAAACCTCAAAATCGAGCAAAATGATAGAGAAATGCGGAGAAATGTGCTAACCTGAGACCTTTTTACCATGTATTTCCATCATTCTACCCGCAAACTTTGTTGTAACCATATAAAAATGCATAGTGGTTCGTTTGCAACTTGTATAGCTGTTTGGCAGAAATGCTAATATAAATAAATGTTGTTACCAGATTTGGGCATATTCCTTCAATTTGGACAAAAACAAGCCCCCCCCCCCCCCCCCCCCCCCCCACAAAAATGGGAGCCCATACGCCTAAGTGTATGGGCGGAGGAGAAGGGAGATATATAATATATATTATATTCTTGATGTATACTCTTCAAAAAAAGTAGGGAAACCTGAAATATTAATGTTAATATCAACTATTAGACCGAACATACGTTTTGACCACAGATATCCTAGTAAAGAACGTTCAGGGCCCGTGCTTATAAAACTTAAAGTCTAGCCTTTAATACAGTCCAGACTTTAACGTAATGCTATTTGAATGGCGTTGCCATGACATTAAAGTCTGGACTTGATTAAAGTCTAGACTTTAAGGTTTATAAGCACGGGGCCTGGTCTGTTTATCAACACACCGAAACACATTCCATAGTTTGTACGTGCATCACGCAGTTGCCTCGTACGCGTACGTGGGGTGTCATTCTCGATTTTGACAATTTCCAGGAAGGTCGATTAATCACTGTGGAACATTATTTCTGTCAATCTTTTTCATTCTGTTTATCATAAAGTTGTTATTGGTTTGTTTTTAGTCATTTTTATTGTTTGAATTTGCTATTTACTGATAAAAACCGTCAAATTTCAAATTTCACTTCTGACCCCAATCGTCCTTCAAGATCGTTGGTGGTCATAAAACCTACTGTAATACTGAACTACCGGTTGTAATGTCTGCCCAATTAATTCACTATTATCATATAACTATTCCCCACAACTAATATACCTTACAATTTCCCCCTACTTTTTAAAAGAGTATATTATAAAACAAAACAAAGAGTTTTAAGACTGCTTTCATATTTTAAGAGATGCGTGAGGTATGTACCTAGCTATTTCTTGATGGTCTTGTGAATGCAAAGAACAGAAATAATCAAATGTTTGCGTGGTTTCATGATCTTATGATCATTGGTCTTATTTTATTACGGGAACGAACGAGCCTCCGATTAGCGTTTCAAGAAATGACCTTGTTCGCAATCTTGGACAGGAAAACATGATGGATTGTTACAAATTGTGGACGCGTAGTAGTGCATCTCCGGTGTTCATCATCACAAGACATTTTACGTCATATATCGGCCAGGTCGAGTTGAACTGTACGCAATGTTCTCACCAGTTATTCAGTACTGCTTCAAAAACACAGCCAAACCTGTATATAGAGAATACTACATGTATGGCCGTTCGATACCATTTATCTCACAACGAGTTGTTTTATAATGTATCTAACGAGCGAAAGCGAGTTTGATACGTATTTAAACAACGAGTTATGAGATAAATGGTATCTAACGGACATGAATGTATTATTCTATTTCTTACATAATCCTAAAAAAACACACACACACCCAAAAAAACAAAAAAACAACAACAAACAACCAGGTTTTAAGCAAATTTTAACATCTTTTTCGACTAAAAAATATTTACAGCCGTTGCACTTGTAATTAACTTACGCGTCTGTCACAGACACATCATTGTCAGGTTAACTATACATCACAGTGTAATATATTTCCGCTGTGTTGTTTTTCATTGGATGCTTGGCACTGTTGACCTGGTCATCACCTAGCCAGTCGTATGTCTTGAAATTGTTAACACACGTACGTGTGTAAACAACCCATGTGTTACCAAAAATAATGCATGATGTTCTCATCAACGGGTGTGTAAGAAACAACTGTACCTGGGCGTGGGCGTTGACAGCAGGAAGCCACAGGGCATCTCCCCACCCACTCACTACTCTGAAGACTGCACCTTCCTAGGCGCGTGTTCCGGGGTCTAGACTGGTGGATGAAGTTTTCAAGGATCGGGTCATACTATCCCGGAAAATAATGCAGCAGGGGGTTTCTACTTTTGGCATTTTCTGACGCCTATGATGGGTGACTGTCTTAAACGTGGGGAGGGGGGGGGGGGGGGGGCACTACCCCCTCCAATTCTGAAGATTATGTATAACACACACACACACACACACGCACACACACCCACACCCACACACCACCATCACCACCACCATCAGCTGAAAGGCAAACTAATATAAGTGGCCGCTCCACATGCTGGCATCTTCGACGCCTACATACAAGAAAAGCTTGTACTTATTTAAAGGGACATTCCTGAGTTTGCTGCATTGTAAGATTTTTCCGACTAATAAAATATTTCTACAATTAAACTTACATATTAAATATATTTGCTTGTTTAGAATATCAGTGTCTGTATAACTAATGTGTTTCTGGTCGTCTTAATATTTGTAAGAAGCCCAAAATGGATTTCGTCTTCAAATAATTTCGTACGTAAGAAAAAAAAATATTTTCGGAAATAAAACAAAATTTAACCCAGTACAGATATTAGAACGATCAGAAACATGTTTAATATACAGCCACTAACATTTTATGCAGAAAAATATATTAGATATTTAATTACAATCGTTAAAAAGTCTATTTTAGTCGATAACATCTTAAACATTACAGCAAACTCAGGAATGTCCCTTTAAATGATTAGCAATAAGCAAGATAACGAGTGATGTTCATTTTAGAAAAAGCGTTATGTTGGTCACATAAAACATTTTCAAACTGTTAAATATTAATAATGCACGTAACCAAATATTTATTCTAAACTTGTTAACTAAAGAAAAACTGGTATATTACTGTAAAACATCAGTAATAAGCAATATATTGGTTGATGATGGTGGCCATTTTGAAAACTGAACGCCGTGCCTCGACTGGGATCCAAACCCAGTACCTACCAGCCTGTAGACCAATGGCCTAACCACAACGCCACCGAGGCCGGTATGGTAACAATAGACACGCGCTTGTGGTTTTTACAAACAGTGGTTTAAATTGTAGGCCTATTGTAGAGTACCATAACTAATACTTATGTTTTATACTTATGAGTATAATTATTAATCGTTCCAAGCAGTTTGTTCGATTCTTATGAACAATTACAGGTCTCGAAATAGGAAATGAAATATGTCCTGCTGTTTTTTGTGTGGGTTTTTTTGTTTAAGTAGCAGGCCATATGAAAGATATGTCCTGTCAAGACAATATATGAAATGCTGAAAATAGGACAATATGGGACGGGGTAAGGGTTTGGGATAGTGTTTAAAACAAATTAGGACCTCTAAGGTGTATTTGAGAACATTATGGAATTAAAATATAACACACTGGCGTAGGAAGCGGGGAGGGGGCATGTGCCCCCTTCACTTTGTAGCAGCTGCAATGTTTTATATGTGTGTGTGTGTGTGCGCGCGCGCGCCCCCCCCCCCCCCCTACACCACCACTTTTTTGTACTTTACTACGCCCGTGTATCTGAATCACACCAAAATAAAAGACGAGAAGATAGTGCGTGCATTTGTTTCTTGAATAATGATCTGCAAATTTGGTGGAATTGGTAGCAGGTGAATTTTATTTTCAAGCGCTAGGTCTAAAAAAATGGACCGCACTTTTTTGTTTTTCCATAGCTGCTATTTCGAGCCCTGTATTAGTAGTCGTGTGTTGTTGCAGTGCTGACATCAAAGAGGATACACACCGAGTTAACTAGGAAAATAAATAAACAACCCGTCTTTAGATCTCTTTGAAAAACATCATTCCCAAACGTCAGAAATATATTTGCCGCCTTAATTATTGTCCGTCTGCTTCATTCACGAAGTCGATCCATCTACAGACCTGCTTCTTGTAAATGAGAAACAAACTAAAGCTGACCTAGGACTGAGAGTTTTGTTTTGACGTCTGCTCTGTGTTTACAAGGGAGTGATGTTATTTTGTCCGTGGCTACACCATTCATGACGCCAACATGTCCAGCAAATGGATGCGACATGACCATGTAGTGGACAGGAAGGACGGGTAAAAGTAGCTGCAGCTACGGTGCATCGATCTCTTCTTGGCATTTCATGGCCATATTTAGTGGGCGTCTGTGTGGGGGTGGAGAAAAGGTGAAGTTCTCTGGAAAAATACAAACAAAAAGAAAGAAAAAAAAACCCAGAAGAGTTTTTTTCAGTTCAGAAGGTGTTCTATCGAAAATTAAGTTTTAAAGTTAACAGCCACGCGGACCGAGTAAGGGCTCAAAAGACACCCCCACCCCCGATATGATTCCAGGTTAGGTAGGCCTACGACAGTAGGTACATGTATGAAGATAGGTAACATTAGTATAATGCTAAACAAATAGCATATAGCAGATATTGTAAGCTATAATTACGCCAGGTAATGAGTAAGAATTGTTTTACAAAACTATACAGTACATTGCACATGGGCGTATGGGGACTCTTTGATTTAGGGGGGCTGGAGGGGTTGATTTGCCCGAACTTTTACCCAGATAAAAACTGCCCGAATTTTTCCCACTGTTTTCCCACTGTTTTGCCCATGACACTGCATAAACATTATTTCGCACTCCATCTGTGAAATGTGGCTATTGGCTGAAAATATAATAAAGAATATATATATATATATATATATATATATATATATATATATATATTCTTTATTCCTCTTAAAGAGAGTTGTAACAACAAAATAACATATATACAGATATACATACAAAGAAATAAAGCACAAAGACAAAACAGTATAAACAAGTAATAACTACAGAAAAAATAAACATAATAAACATATAATATTAAATGTATTTTACAATTGTACGTGCACATAAAGTGTACCGTTTTGCTGTGTACTGTTTCTCAGTTATTAATTAACGTATCAAAATATGTTTTACTTAATAAATATACTACTCAAAAGAATTTAAGGGTCAGACGATATTTTCGACATTATTTTCTGAATGTCAATTATATTAGCTAGACCATAATGTCACGCATGGTATTGTTTCATTTTGACGAAAGTGGGTCTAAGCAACCCATAAATGAATTAAAATCCACTGTCATTGACACTGTCGACTAGTTCTAATGGCGAAAACATGCTTACATTTGCACGTAAATTAGGGCGAAAGCGAAAGATCTGCTAAGTGCCCATAACTTGCTTTTTCACAAAGCGCTTCATTTGCACGCTTTGCATGTGTATTCCATGTTCCCAATGCTGAATTTCCGTATAATTGGAGCTTGCGTTCGTGTACGGTGCACACTCCAAATTCGACAATGGTACGACGTCAACTGACTATCGAAGATCGAGGAAGGGCTATTGCTTGGCTTCAGGATGGCAATACGCAAAGAAATGTTGCTCTGAGACTTGGTGTCAGTCAGAGTGTCGTTGGCCGACTGTGGCAACGGTACCAAGCAACGAATTCTGTTCGAAATCGTCCACGTTCGGGAAGACCCCGAAGCACTACAAATAGAGAGGACCGCTACATCACCAATATGGCTCTACGTCAACGCACAACCACTGCACGCCGATTACGTGACAATCTGCGGACTGCGACTGGAACTCGAGTGTCTGATCAAACCATACGCAATCGTCTGAGAGCCAATAATCTACGCTGCCGTCGCCAGGCTGTTCGACCACCACTCCTACCACGTCACAGAACGGCCAGACGTCACTGGTGCACACTTCATCTGCGGTGGCAACGTGTTCAGTGGGGTCGAGTGATGTTCACTGATGAGTCCAGGTTTAGTCTCCAGTTCAACGACGGTTGGGTTCGTGTCTACAGACGTCCTGGGGAGCGCTTCGCTGACGTTAACGTTAGACAACGTCACCGGTTCGGTGGTGGCAGCGTAATGGTGTGGGGCGGCACCTCTATCCACCACAGGACCCCCCTCTATGTGGTGGATGGCAATCTGAATGGAATCCGCTATCTGAATGAGATTATCCGGTCGTTGGTTCTCCCAGGCCTTCAGCAGATTGGCGGCGGGGCAGTTCTGCAGGATGACAATGCCAGACCCCACCGCGCCAGGGTGGTAACGGACTTTCTCAGACAACAAGGTATCGCCAGGATGGATTGGCCAGCATATTCGCCTGACTTGGCCCCAATAGAGCACGCCTGGGACGAATTAGGCAGGAGAGTTCGGGATAACCATGCCCCTTCGGCCAACCTTCATGATCTGGGTCAACTTCTTATGGCAGAGTAGCAGGCCATTCCCCAAGAGTTCTTCAGACGTCTGATCAACAGCATGAGGCAACGATGTGTCGAGTGTATTCGCGCCAGGGGTGGATTCACACACTATTAAACGAATGTTCTAATGTGTAAAATCCATGTTTGACAACCTTCAACTTTGACAGCATGTCATGTGACTTTCTTGTATACAGTGACGTTTATTTGTGGGTTTTTTGTAAATATGGAACAATAAATAAAAATTTTGGTGTAGTTTACATCATCAATCTAATACACTCTGAAACTTGTTTGGTTATAAATTTTTGACCCTTAAATTCTTTTGAGTAGTATATATATATATGAATTCTATGGCAATCGTAATGTATGATTTCGTGGTATCGTTATCAAGGTCTAAGTGCGGATTGCAAGAAAGTAGTTGGGTAATAAATGCCTCGTCTGAAAAATAATGTAATTCTGTGCTTAGCTCAATTGGACCAATGTCTAAGATTGAACACCAGAAGTCAGCTCTAGTTTTAGATAAATATTGACAACTAGTTATAACATGTATAAAAAAAATCTGAATGATGTAAATTACAAAGAGAGCAAAAACCTTGAGATGATCGTGGGCTCCAAGTAGCGCATATATTTATAAGGTTCCCTCCCAAAAGTCAGACGTCCCATAGCATAGACGTGCCATTTGATAGACAAAACTCTATATTGGGTTATGTAATGTACCCTGTACACCCCTGCCTGCTTTATTAGTGGTACTGCTCCAGTCTGTCCAGCAATCTACCTCCAGCAGTGTGTCTGACATTACCACATTAATAAATGTAAAGATACTGTGCTTTTTGAGGTCGATCGTCTGACAACTGGCCCCAGAATAAACAATACTATGGGGGGTTTTCATTCCAGAATGAACCGGTCAGTTCAACTTCACCATCCAAATGTGTACAGAATTGTAGAATTGATAAAAGGAATAGAAACATCAGAACGTGCTAAATTGAGACAGATAAACTTTCGAGCTGCTCCACCATCAAATAAGAGAGTCGACAAACAGACGGAAAATAGAAGCCAACATTTAGCCAGAAAACACCCATTCAGTTCTTGGATGCCGTTGGACATCTTTTAAAATTAGGATAAAAATGCGTCAAATGGACATGTGTTAAAATGTATAAATAAATCGAATTTTAGTGTGTTCTGTAATTAGTTGTATCAGACTATTCAATTATTTACTACATGTATTATTCAAGGTAAAAGGCAGGTAATTAGTGATGCATTCAACCGTGTCTTGTGTTGTTTTAAGGCGTCTGCGTTTTGGGACGTCTGACTTTTGGGAGGACACCATTTATAACATGACGTGTCTGTTCTTTTAGCAAACAGTTTAAACGAGATATCCCATGATTTATGTATTTATAGGTTTGGGTGGATTTGTTGTTACAGATATTCCGTTTCCTCTGTCTGTTGGCTGGCGCGTGGGCAGGAGTGTTAGCAGTGGAGGGGGGGGGGGGGTCCAGATTATGGTGAGTAAAGTTTATGGGGTCGAGACATGTTTCCCCCGGAAAATGGATTGAAAAAACCCAGAAAGAAAATGTGCTTGAGCAGTGAGGGGTTTCGAACCCCGAAACCCACCCTCTGCACACGCGCCTGTATGGAAATAAAGGCTCAAATTCCAATGGCTTTATTTTGTATGCATAAATACTTTTATTTGACAATATAAAAAAATATAATATAAATAACATTTGACTAGTTAATGACTGATTTTGCAGACAAAAAAGTCGGATACTATTACGATCGTATTCGAAAAGAAATTGTGTAAGACCAGATAGATTGTATTTTCATTTCAAATTATTTAATTAAAGTGTCAAATTACTACATAAAATTATACAATGCAGACATAAACTATATTGTCACCCAACCTAAATAGGCTTATTAGACACATAAATAAAAAAATAATGTTACATGATATAAAACTATAGAGAAAGAAATAATAATAAAATATGTATAGGCTATGTATATCATATTAATGCTACTAGTAAAAAGAAATGTTTTATTTAACGACGCACTCAACACATTTTATTTACGGTTATATGGCGTCAGACATATGGTTAAGGACCACACAGATTTTGAAAGGAAACTCGCTGTCGCCACTTCATGGGCTACTCTTTCCGATTAGCAGCAAGGGATCTTTTATTTGCGCTTCCCACAGGCAGGATAGCACAAACCATGGCCTTTGTTGAACCAGTTATGGATCACTGGTCAGTGCAAGTGGTTTACACCTACCCATTGAGCCTTGCGGAGCACTCACTCAGTTTGGAGTCGGTATCTGGATTAAAAATCCCATGCCTCGACTGGGATCCGAACCCAGTACCTACCAGCCTGTTGACCGATGGCCTAACCACGATGCCACCTAGGCCGGTTAATGCTACTAGTACTACTACTAATAATGTAACTGCTACTACTAATTAAAATGAATAATAATACATTAACATCTACTATGATAAGAATAAGAAAAAAATCTTTATCATGACAAATGGGTCAGAAAGATTAATGCTAAAATAGAACTAAGAATGTAAGGGCGTAACTGCCAATTACGCAATACCAATATAGACTTACCTAAGTACCAATTTCCCTTACGTATATCATGTAGCCTACTGAACTGAATGCATTGTCTTTTAAAACAGTCGCGCTTTAGAACACATTTCAATATTCTAGTTAAGCCGCTAGTCACCTTTTCATAGTGTAGACAAACTGGGTTGTAGGCAAACTGAGTGTAGGCTAAGTGGGTTGTAGGTAAACAGTAGGCTAAGTGGGTTGTAGTCAAACTGAGAGTATGCTAAGTGGGCTGTAGGCAAACTGTGTTCAGTCTAAGTGGGCTGTAGGCAAACTAAGTGTAGGCTAAGTGGGTTGTAGACAAACTAAGTGTAGGCTAAGTGGGCTGTAGGCAAACTATGTGTAGTCTAAGTGGGCTGTAGGCAAACTAAGTGTAGGCTAAGTGGGTTGTAGGCAAACTAAGTGTAGGCTAAGTGGGTTGTAGACAAACTAAGTGTAGGCTAAGTGGGTTGTAGACAAACTAAGTGTAGGCTAAGTGGGTTGTAGACAAACTAAGTGTAGGCTAAGTGGGTTGTAGACAAACTGAGAGTAGTCTAAGTGGGCTGTAGGCAAACTAAGTGTAGGCTAAGTGGGTTGTAGACAAACTAAGTGTAGGCTAAGTGGGTTGTAGACAAACTAAGTGTAGGCTAAGTGGGCTGTAGATAAACTGAATATGGGCTTAGTGGGTTGTAGGCAAACTGAGAGTAGGCTAAGTGGGTTGTAGACAAACTGTGTGTAGGCTAAGTGGGTTGTAGACAAACTAAGTGTAGGCTAAGTGGGTTGTAGATAAACTGAATATGGGCTTAGTGGGTTGTAGGCAAACTGAGAGTAGGCTAAGTGGGTTGTAGACAAACTGTGTGTAGGCTAAGTGGGTTGTAGACAAACTAAGTGTAAGCTAAGTGGGTTGTAGATAAACTGAATATGGGCTTAGTGGGTTGTAGGTAAACTGAGAGTAGGCTAAGTGGGTTGTAGACAAACTGTGTGTAGGCTAAGTGGGTTGTAGACAAACTGTGTGTAGGCTAAGTGGATTGTAGACAAACTGAGAGGAGTCTAAGTGGGCTGTAGGCAAACTGTGTGTAGGCTAAGTGGGTTGTAGACAAACTGTGTGTAGGCTAAGTGGGTTGTAGACAAACTGAGAGTAGTCTAAGTGGGCTGTAGGCAAACTAAGTGTAGGCTAAGTGGGTTGTAGACAAACTAAGTGTAGGCTAAGTGGGTTGTAGACAAACTAAGTGTAGGCTAAGTGGGTTGTAGATAAACTGAATATGGGCTTAGTGGGTTGTAGGCAAACTGAGAGTAGGCTAAGTGGGTTATATGCAACCCGAGTGTAGGCTAAGTGGGTTGTAGGCAAACTGAGAGTAGTCTAAGTGGGCTGTAGGCAAACTGTGTGTAGGCTAAGTGGGTTGTAGGCAAACTGTGTGTAGGCTAAGTGGGTTGTAGACAAACTAAGTGTAGGCTAAGTGGGTTGTAGACAAACTGAATATAGGCTTGGTGGGTTGTAGGCAAACTGGAAGGACACCAGTAAAGACTTATAAAGCAGGGAATCACGGAGAAGTGGGTGGTGTCAATGCATATTTTTATTGTCCGGAACTTAATGTATTCTCTTTTAGAAATGTAACTGAACATACAATATGGTCAATGCATATAGGCGTACACGGGGTTATATGGCTGGGCAAGATATTTGTAGACCCAAGGTACTAAATTAACCGACAGGTTCTGGGTATTACTAGCTAATTAAAGAAAAACTGTTATTTTAGCTTTTTTGTTTTTAAAACAACCAAAAAAAGAACAAAAAACAAACCACCACCATTAGTGAACTATGTAGACATAGGAACCATGGGCACTGTGTCTATGTTGCTTAATAATTAATCAATTATTGATTGTAATTTGGGGTAAGATAATCGGCTGGGGCATTAACGAGTTACTTGACGAATCACCATTATCATTACCTCCCTCCCACCACTCAGATCACTTTCCGACTCTGAGCTATCAAGGATGAAGCCGTGTTCAGAAATCGTCTCGATTATCCGCCACCCACCCACACACACCCACCCCTGGGTGCCGTGTTGAACGAACTTGGCCGTTTGGCCAAGTATCGTATTCAACACGATGGTAACTCGGCAGTTGTCACCCTTATCTACGGGGACAACAGGCCTAGAAGATGCACTAGTAGGCGGCCCAAGGCAGCACGGGGTGGGGGTGGGGGGTGGGGGTGTAAACCCAGTGGCTCAACCGCCAGGGGGCGGTCCCACCTGCTTTCAAGAAGAAATCGAAACCGGCAGGGGCGACTCGGGGGGGGGGGGGGGAACCGGCATCTCAACTGTCGGGGGCGGTGCCTTCTGCTTCGTCGCCACCACCCCCCTGAACTTGAATGCGGCCCACGCCAGGAGCGGCAAAGAGGGACCAAAGCTCCACTGACAGTGGCGGTCCCTTCTACAGCAGAGTTGGCACGTCGCAGTCACAGCTCCACCAGCCAGTTCACCGGTGTCTCCACTGATTGTTGTTGCGGACGCAGTGCGTGAACCCAAGAAACGGAAGTGTCAGAAAAGGACCCACCTAGACATCAGCCCGGCTTTTGAAAGATCGCCTGCGACATATTGTATGCCAAGTACCGCGGCGCTGTTATGGAATATACTCACCCCTCTCAGCGCTGCCCCTACAAGGAAACTAGTTGGAGACCAACACCATCATATCAGGGGCGGTACCAACTACAGCTTTACGCACCGAGTGACACCTACTACTTAACATCGGAGCGGAACGGGGTGTATCGGCAAGGACTCCTGAAACCAGCAATGCACAATGCACTGTTACATCGTATATTCAAGCTGATCCTACCAGAGGATTATCCAACCATACTTCGGGAATGCTACATTGACTTAGTCAAGGCCTTCCCGAACCTCCGAACCGATCGCTTCATCACTACGCCACGGGTTCCGCTGCTAAACTCTCCAAGAACGTTCGCTTCCAGGTAAGGGCTTAGTCGGACGTTATTTGGCCGTTGTTGAAAATTTTACGTTTATATTTTTTTATAAATAGTCCGACGCATTTTATTTTGGCAGCCAGTCTAAATTGCTCAAATCACCTTAAAACCTTTTCGGATCAGTCGCTTTTGGTCTTAGATCTCTGACCTAACTTCTAATTTTTTATTCCAAATTCCGCTCACTTCAAACTTACCCCCCCCCCTCCCCCCTCTCCTGGCCCAGACTTAGTCACTGGCGATATCAGAGGTTAAGCCCGTGACAGGCGTGTTCGAAACCTTCGTGGTATATGAGCACGTAAAACCAGTTTCAAGTCAAGTCTGAGTTTTATTGTTTAAAAATGATAAAAACAATGGCCTCCTCATCTCTCATTATAGATTAACGCACTAACAGTAGATCCTCACTTTAAAACAATAGACGGATCATGTTCCATTTATTATACACTGTTACCAGCTTCCCTGGCTGTGAAGTCCATGAGCACTGAACTTCAAAGAGTCACGGTGTCGCCCAGAGCCATGGACTGACACGCCTAACGAGCGCGCGTATAAAGCAGACGACAGTGCTGAGCCTATAGCACATCGGGCTGTCAGTCGGGATAGAGATGTCACAAGGTCCAGGTTAATTAATGGAATCTTAAGGAGTATGGTGAGTTGACATTTTGTTTTATCGCATGCCACAAAGTCTGACAGTATATTATCAGTTCAAGGTGGGGGTTTTTTAACATAAATAAATGAGATATTTTGGCAGGAATAGAATTTTAAGTATCATTAATTTAATATTTTAAATTCCGGTTATTTTCTAGTTAATTAAAATTTTTTTAAATACTTTTAAAACCCCCCAATATACCCCACCCTTTAAAAAGCCTTGCTCTATAATTATACATTAAGATGTACTAAGATTATTCATGGGTTGAAATTGGCTGAAATTCCTGTCGAATATTCATTCCGGAAAGCTATAAATTTTGCCTACTGGATCAAACATGACTTAAACTAATGTTATAAACGTAAAATTATTGCCGGTCCGACGGGCAAACCAATCTCCCGGCCCCGTGATAATGTCCACCGGCAAAAACCTGTCGGGACGGCAATATTACGAACCCTGATATTGGATAGGCTATTTCCCATTACCAGTTAATGTTCAGCAGCAACAAATAACGGCACATACATATTTCGAGAAAAGAAAAAATCGACATATTACCGTACGTAATTTATTAATATTAATGCATGTAAATGTACGGTGTCTGTATAATTATATATTTTCGACTCTTACATATTTACTTCGTTCCAGTCAGTGCACGACTGGTATATCAAAGGCCGTGGTATGTGCTATTCTGTCGGTGCATATAAAAGATCCCTTGCTTCTAATAGGAACATGTAGCGGGGTTCCTCTCTAAGAATATGTCAAAATTACCAAATGTTTGACATCCATTAGCCGATGATTAATAAATCAATGTGCTTTAGTGGTGTCGTTAAACAAAACAAACTTTTAACTTGAACGTACATATTTTCCGCAGATCGTTCAAATGAAAGAAATAGAATATATTCTCTTTCGGTAAAAGCCACACTTGCCATATGTGAGGGGAAGGGGTGTATTCATGTTTCTGACGATTACGTTTCGCCTTTGAACAATGCTTTTTTTTTTACTGCTTTCTTTGTCTGGGAATATGAAAATTTTTAGGGGGTAAAATCGGAAACTCCATAGCCAACACCCCCAAGACCCCGATCCACGAAGCGATCTCCGCGCTAAGATCACCGTAAGTGCACAAGGTAGCTAAGGTTGCTTTATGGAACGAGGTCCAGATATGTTATACACAAAAAAATCCCACCCCACATCTCCCAGATTTACTGCCCCTGCTTCTCTCCAATGTACATTTAACATTTCAGTCCATTCCTATCCATTTTATCTATGTTCCCTGTGTCATTAAATGAATTATATATTATTTCTCTCCAGTGAAACGGTTCCGGTCATGCCTCTACGAGCAGGATTAATCCTAGTTCTTGGTTTTGTCGAGCTGACTGTGCTTTTGGTCCTTTGGAGAAAATTCTATGATCATCAACGGCAAACAATGTCACCTTTAAACACCGAGACAAAACATGACGAGGGTGGCAATGTCTTAAAGCCACTGAACGTCACCAAACAGCTTATCATCACTGCAGTTGCTACTAATAAAGTTACCATGTGTTTGTTCCAGAGACGGATAAGTGATATATGTAATATTCTTTCATCAGAAGAAAACGAAAATAAACTCGTGTATCAGAATATTTATCGAATTCTCAATACTGTTATGATTAATCCAAATTGTTGGTTGACCTCACTGGTGCAGAACTGCGCACTATTTCGTTTTGCGCATGGTTACGACGACAAACCGGTGACCCAAGAGGAACTGGCTTTTCCTCTGGCGTTTGGAATCAGGATGCATAAGTCGGCAGAGCAGGCGGAGCAACTTCTGCGTTCTATATACCGTCCACACAACGTGTACTGTATACACGTGGATATGAAGGCAAAAAACAGCGTCTTCGAAATTATCAAAAACATCTCACGATGTTTTAAAAATATTTTCGTCATTGAAGACCGGGAATCAATCGTTTACAGTGGTTCTGGGGTTATCAAGGCCGAGATGAAATGCATGCTTGCGTGCCTGAACTCTGGCATCAAATGGAAGTATTACTTGAATCTATCAGGACAAGAATTTCCCCTCAGAACGAATTTAGAAATTGTGATGATTTTAAAGCTATTTCAAGGTGCAAATGATATCGAAGCTTACGACTATCCAAAGCATCAAGAGGAAAGGTTTAAGAAAAGATACATTTCCAGTGGGTATCGTTTAGTTAAAACACACATAGATAAACCGCCGTTTGGATACAATATTCAAATGAGCAAAGGTAGTGCTTACGGAATGTTTTCTAGACGATTTGCAGAATTCCTTTTGACAGACGACGTTGCGAATAAATTAACAAAATGGCTGGACGACACTTGTTCTCCGGAAGAAAACATATGGTCAACTCTAAACTCGTTACCATGGGCCCCTGGTGGTTATTACGTAGAAACGAGACATTCGTCAAACACGCATGCGTCCAGATCTCTAATCTGGAGGTGGGACAAGGTGAAATGTTATGGGAGGTTTATCAGGAGTGTGTGCGTCTTCAGTTTCAAGGATCTGCCGTGGTTGAAGTCGCAGCCACACGTCATCGCGAACAAGTTTGACATCAACGACGTCGACCGCGTGGTCGTTGACTGTCTGGAGTCGATGCTTCTGAAGCGAATTCATCATCCCCTACTGCAGACAGTAGATAGGAACTACTTTATGAATCTACCGCAACTGAGGTTTTACAGGAAATTAAATGAAACCATGAAATCTACTCGATTTTTGAACCAAGTCAAACAAAAGTGGATGAAGGAACATCCTTGGAAAATATTTTAGTTTTTGAATGAAATGTGTCAGAACAGATAGCGAGATGCACAAAATAACATTACCGCCATGATTGCTGGTTCACTTAGCTTTAAGCAAAGACTAAATAAGATCAAGTACTTACAACTGATGTAAGATCTATATACGTATGATTGGAAATAAATTGAGAAAGAAATGAAAAGCAGGTAGGGCTTATGTTGAGTCCTATCGTTATTAATAATTTAATATAATAGTAAAGGGCATATACAGACCTCGACATGACAAAAATATTTGAGGATAGTTATTAATTGCTCAAATACGAGAGGCGGGTCGGGGGTGGGGGTGGGCGGGCCCCCTCTCCTAAATTTTCCTGATAAACCTCTCACTTGGGGGCGGGCCCCCTCTCCTAAATTTTGCGACAGTTATAATTTTATTATATATTAATTTTCATCCCCTCCAAACCTCCCCCAAAGTTCCCTTGGCATTCCGCCTCATGTTATTGCCCCCTTTCTTTAAATGGATTTTCTGGATCCGTCACTGAATACATCAACCATTTGATTCGTGCTTACATCCTGGATTCCACTGAAGGTTCAAGCACAACTGTTTTGGGCACATCGTCCAAGGTGGACGTGTCCACGAGAAGGGGTTGGTGGGGTAATAAGGTTCAAGCACAACTGTTTTGGGCACATCGTCCAAGGTGGACGTGTCCACGAGAAGGGGTTGGTGGGGTAATAAGGTTCAAGCACAACTCTTTTGGGCACATCGTCCAAGGTGAACGTGTCCACGAGAAGGGGTTGGTGGGGTAATAAGGTTCAAGCACAACTGTTTTGGGCACATCGTCCAAGGTGGACGTGTCCACGAGAAGGGGTTGGTGGGGTAATAAGGTTCAAGCACAACAGTTTTGGGCACATCATCCAAGGTGGACGTGTCCACGAGAAGGGGTTGGTGGGGTAATAAGGCTATGGAATTTACAATTTGAATTAGAAGAGAAAGGATTTTTTTAATGCATCATAATAATTAAATTTACAATTATAATTTTAAAAATATATTTGGGACTCCATTCCAGTCCTTAAGGCCTAAATTGCCATTTCGGCAGCAGTTTGTAGAAGGGTTGCCACGTGAGAGTTAGGTAGGGCCTTATTAGCTATTAAATGTATTACTACGCAGGACACTGTCTGAGTGCAACAAACAACACAGGATATTTTTTTTCTTGTAAATATTTTATTACTACAACAATAATGCTCCAAAAACTTAAACATCAATAGGTGTATAACATTTAATTGTCATTATGTATACTGTTACATACACAGAAACAAACCAGAACATGAAGGTTATTTCAATAATTACAATCATACCATGGCGCAACAACTGAACAACAGTTCGCGATCATGATCACCTAGACGTAATAGAGGAGACGTATGTTTCATGTACATATGCCGTTAAAAAGCAGGTTGGGGTGGGGTGCAGGGGGTAGTTCACACGAGAAAAATAAGAGAAAATAAATAATTTTTCTGATAAAGATGTTTCTATTTTGTCTAGTAGATAACAACCATATATTTATTGTGCCTTGATTCTGTTTTTACTGCAACCTCCACTCCCAAACCTCCCCTCCTCGTGGTTCCTCGTTCTTTGATTTCAGTGAGACTGAGATATTTTATGGTCAATATTTGTCACAGGAAACAATTTGTGATCTTAGCGAAAAATATTGCACTATTTTATGATGAGCACATCATGGTAGTAAACATACCACCCGTATATGTATGTATATGTAACGTGTGGAATAATAATAATAATAATAATAATAAAGCTATATGACTTAATTTCAAAATGTGAACAATATACCGGTACAATGTAAAGAATGTAAAACAAAAGAAAAGAAAATTACTTAGGTATTAAATCCTTCTGTAAAAAAGCCCTCTTTATTACAAAGTGTGTCCAGAAATTCCCTTGGTCCAACCAACATTTAGTTAGGTGTATATGTAATTTATAATTTTGATGATGTCTGGAAGCGATCGATCCTGAAGCGAGTTACGTCGTATGCTGGCGCTTCTCTCAGAGCCATTTGTCCCAGAAGTTTACCTATTACCGGTGACAGCTTGAAACCGTGGCCTGAAACATCCAAATTAAAACAAGGGTTAGTCTAGAAATGATCACAAGGGGCAGGCTTGAGGTACCGTATGCTTATCAGTTTAAACCTGGTGGCTCTACTATGTGTTTTGTCTCTCCTGTGAATACTTAGTTTAAACTTAACTAAAAAAAAAAAAAAAAAAAAAAAAAAAAAAAAATACCACTCTCTCTCTCTCTCTCTCTCTCACACACACACACACACACACACACACACAACAAACAACTTTTTTGTGGGTATACAAAACTGTTCCCTCAAATGATCAATTTTGGAACATTTACATATGACTAGAAATGTGCATGTTGCTATATAATGTAACTGGGTGAGAAATATAGATAGTGTTATAAGGTGTATAAAGACAGTTAGCCCAGAACTTATGATATATTTGCAAAGGGGCAACCATGTTAAAAATATTTTTGTCAAGATACTGGATGCAGCTGCTCATATGTTTACTTTATATATTTGTTTTATTTAAAGATTAGTGTCACAGGAGTATAACTTTTATCTTTGTACAAGATGGAGCACAAGCGATATTTTAGACAAAAAGTGTTAAGAATTATGGCTGATTTATTAAAAATAGTAAAATTGGCTCTTGTCTATGAAATCAATATTTTAAAATACTCTTACCAGAAAAACCAGCGCCGACGACGATATTCTCCCATCTGGGATGTTTGTCGAGTATAGGATGCTTATCTGGAGTGTTCTTCAAAAACATTAAAATTAGAAAAGTTAATACTATTTCTATAACCATGCATAGAGTAAAATGTGATTTGTGTACACCCATGAACTGTTAATAATTAAGTTTACATTCCTAAAGCATGGTCTGTACCTTGCATTAGTCACACGAGATTATTCACTTGTATGCATTTATGTACAAATGGCTGCCAATATGGCGGGAATTATCAAATGATGTTGGTACCTAATAGAAATAAGCCCCAGCTAAAATAAAACACAAACCGTGGTAAATCTATTCTGATATCCTGCGTGGTTCACAATCAATAAACTTCAGGACACTCATATATAATCAATGTTAAAGAAACTTTAAAATGTATGCCGGTCGGACATAATTAATGTCGTGGGGACAGGAATATGCTCCCATGGTCTATTTGTTAATTGTAGATAGTCTTATATATTATATTAAAACTGGGGTGAGGGTAAACGCAGGAACCGTCCCTCTTAACAGCCCTGTGGTTCAGTACGTATTACAGTTACTGGGGGCTGGACGTAGCCAAGTGGCAAGGCACACGCCTGGTGTGCGGTCGGTCTATGATCAATGCCCGTTGGTGGGCCCATTGGGTTATTTCTCATTCCTCCAGCCAGTCCACCACGACTGGTATATCAAAGGCCGTGGTATGTGCTATCCTGTTTGAAGGATGGTGGATATAAAATATCCCTTGCTACTAATGGATAAATGAGCGGATTTCCTCTATATGATTGTCAAAATGACCATATGTTTGACATCCACTAGCAGATGATTAATAAATCAATATGCTTTGGTGGTGTCGTTAAACAAAACAAACTCTTGTATTACCGTTATAATGCAGGACTCCACAATACTTGGCGATGACGCGTCAAGACCTGGGAAGTGATCGCGTATGTATTTTTTCATGACACCCAAACACCAAGAATCGTCCACGCTGTCTCTGTTTTCAGGGTCAATTTCAGGTCCATAGCTAAAACAAATCTAAGACAAAAATGTACTTATTTAATATATATAAGTACTTTCACAAAAAATAACAAACATGTTATTCTGATTTTTCAACCCACATCCCAACCCCATGTTGACATTTTCTGTGAACAATATCTTTTCCTTATAAAAATGCAGTTAATTTAACATATTTAATTTAGCTTAACATTTACTCAATTACTAGTTCGTTCCTTCCTCCAATGACAACACCCGTATTGTATGTCTGCAGGTGAATCATAATTTAAAGGGATTATCCTGAATTTGTGGCAATTTAAAAGCTATTCGGCAAATAACATATTTTTTACGTTATTAAAAGTACAATTTATTTACATTTTATTGCTTGGAATATGAATATCTATAACCAATGCATTTCTGAACATTGTAATGTTATGTAGTATTTCAGTATCGCATTTTATCTAAAATAATTTCATATGTACGAATTTATTGTTTCAACGAACAAAAGAAATTTGAAATAGTTCGGCTTTAGGTCATTCTAATTCTTTATATTTAAAACATGTTTAAGGTTAGACAGTGTTTTAAAAAACCCAGGTAAAAGCAGAATGTATGTTTATCTTGCTGGCAGACCAACCACGACAGCCCCCAATAGGCAATATTCCAGTAAGAGCTACAATTCGGCAAACTAAATCAAAATTACTCAATAGCTCCATTTCTATTTCGATAAACAGTTCCAAATTATGGGCCAAAATTACCTCATGAAAACTGCGCAGTTTTTTTTATATTTTTGACTTAAACTTATGGGACATTCAAAATTGAATAGTACCACAAGTGTCCCCGCCTGCTGCCGACCTTGGTTGGGTTGCTGGAGATATCTTGCACTTGCCAGAGCAGGCGGTTCCTCCTCCCACCCACCCAAAACCTGCCCTGGGCGGAGGAGTTGGCATGGGCCCGATACCTGCGCCCATGACAGGTGTGCGCTACAACAGCTTGCTCTAAATGTGCACGTTACGTTTTATGACCTGACCTGACCTGACCTGACCTGACCTGACCTGACCTTATCTTGCTGTAGGGGAGGAGGGGGACTAAAGTGAGTTTTGCTACGGCTGAAAGTTCAGGCTAGTCCCTTTAACATAATATTCCAAAACAGTTGCAATAAGCGAAAATATGTGAAATCTGTCTGACAATTGTATTCCGTTTTCTATAGGATCTGACCTTGACAAGTGCATCGTTAAATAAAACATTTCCTTCCTGACCTTGACATGTCCGGGATACTCGTCACTCGGCAGACCATAAACATAGTGAGGTTCACAGCATTTGACTTCAACAAAGGGTCGAAATTTTCCAGCAGAGTGCGATCCACATTCGAGTTCTTTCCAGTAATAGACGTTTATTCGTGTTGGCTGAAATAGCACATACAATGTTGTTCATTATTACTGTACAATTTTAGCGAGTGCGACATATTTTAACATGCTCCTATACCACTAAGGTTTCGAGCATATCTGTCCCGGGTACCGTCTCTGGATAGCCAGAAGCCTGATCCGGGACAGACAATTTTAGCACTGAGAAAATAACTTACAATTTATGACACTTTTATTTTTTTGCAACGTTTTTTTAAAAAATAATTATCATGGTATGGATTAATAATCGATTGATTTATTGATCGAGCATTTATAAATAAATTATTTTATTTTATTTGGTCTTACTGAAATAAACATAGGCGTCATATGATAAGGATAGGGTAGTTATTCATTGATATTTTAACTTGGGGAGGGTGGCAACGCATATCCTGGCCACGTTTCCTCTTCCGATTTCTATAACTTGTCCTTTTTTGTTCTTTTTTTTCTTTGTTTTTTTAACACTAGGTTATATTGAATTAACCAGTGTTGGTAACGTATATCGGATTTATCAAGGGGTCAAATATCAAAATAAATCTTACTGGTTACCTTAAGGGGAAGATGTAGTCCTAACGGGTTCATAACAGAAGACGTCCAGGGTCCAGCAGTCACAATTACTTTCTGTCCTCTGAACGTGGCGTTTGGGGTTTTTACGGTGACAGTAGATCCAGGGATGATACGAGTGACTCTACATCCGTCGATTAGTTCCCCGCCGTGTCTTGTAAACTCACTCTGAGGAGAGCGATATATACAATTGATATTTAGAAGAGAAAAATGGTATAAGCACCGTTCTTATTATGTGATTAGTCGCACCGAACATATACGACTAATAAAGTCATTCCGATTTATGTTCTCAGTGTGAATCTACGATTTGCTCGCATCACAAGTCGATGCGACTAATCGTAATCTAATTAAAATTAGCTCCACTATTACATGTGGATCTAACAGCAGCCCGTTGGAGCTTATGTCCAGTTGACCTTTCATTCGACCAATCAAAACCTTACTTGCAAAATCATGCCAGTGATTTGAAAAGAATTTGAAAACATGCGGGATTATGCCGAGAGTATACGAAATGATTCGAGTGAATTAAAAGTATGCCGGAAACTAATTTCAATATACAATTTTATATAAAATTCGTTTCAAGACGGAAAAAAACCGTGATGGTATAGCCATAAAATCTGTTTATACTAGTATACAATCCAGAGTCTATTACTGCACTTTTCCCCCTGTTTTTTCAATGTTGAAATAGACCAACAAGTTCGCCTCTTGCATAAATAGTCTCGCCCGATATTTTTAGAATTTGTATGCTCCCGAATAACGCTATAAAAGGCGAAGTGCAATTGGTCGATATTTAAATTGTTATTTATAGATAGATAGATAGATAGATAACAATTTAACGTGTCCATATACCACTAGGGTTTCGAACACGCCCATCCAGAGTCTGACCTCTGATAAGATCGGTGGCCTGACTCGGGATGAGGGGAGGATAAAGTTGAAAATGGGCAGAATTTTGAAGATTAGTAAAACAGTTAATAGAATAAAATAAAAATAAAAATAATAAAAAGTTACAAACCAAAAAAACCAAACATTGACTGCTCGGCCGAATATTTATATAATTTGGAGCATTTTTGAAGGACAGTCCAAAAATAAATAAGAGAAAGAAGAGAGGATCGGACTATTTAATAATATTAAAAAAAAAGAGAATAATTTCGACATATAATTTTGAACGGAGGTCTAAAAGTTTAAAGTCCAATCTAAATGGTCCGGGCCCGGGGAGGGGGGGGGGGGGGGGGGGGGCGTGTGAGTTTACGGTGGGCGGAATTTGGAATACAAATTTAGTAGTTAGGTCAAAGACCTAAAGCCAAAATGAGCTCATTCATACAACTCATGTCTGGACAAAAATTTAAGTCCAAAGAACAAAATTAGACTGCTCGACAGAAAGCGTTTTAAGGTGATTTGAGCAATTTAGACAGGCTGCCAAAATAAAGTGCGTCGGACTGTTTACAAAAAAAATAAATAAAAATAAATAAAATAATTAAAGTCCAACTAAGCCCTTGGAACGGTTGGCGACTACGGGGACGAGATGAAGTACTTGGCGTTGAACTGTGACACCAGTTTCCTCCAACGGTGGGCTAGCAAGGTCTTGGCTAGCTCGACGTAATGGGCGCCGGCGATGATCTTCAGTACTCTGTTATTTATAGATGAAATGTCACTTGGACATGGGAGTCTACGCAATGCTGTTAGATCTACTGGTGAGACCAGTAGAGCTAACTTTAATCAAATTGGACTAATCGTATAATATAACGAGATGCCCTTTACATGAGTAATCAATCCTACGAGGGGCGGGACGTAGACCAGTGGTAAAACGGTCGCTTGATGCGCGGTCGGTTTAGGATCGGTCCCCGTCGATGGCCCCATTTGGCTATTTCTCGTTCCAACCAGTGATCCACAACTGGCGTAACAAAGGCCGTGGTATGTACTATCCTGTCTGTGGGATGGTGCATATAAAAGATTCCTTGCTGCTAATAAAAAAAAGAGTAGCCCATGAAGTGGCAACAGCGGGTTTCCTCTCTCTCTATATATGTGATCCTTAACCATATGCCTGACGGCATATAACCACACAAATTTCTCAAAATGTGTTGAGTGCATTGTTAACTAAAACATTTCCTTCCTTCCTTCGATCCTACGACCTCTCGCACCTCAAGCGAACGCTCTACCACTGGGCTACATTCCATCCCAGTACAATATGTGTATATTTTTATAGTCATTGATAAAGGTTAATTATATGATAAATTAGAGCGTCTGAGAATGATATCTCCATCAATACAGTTTATTTTAATAAATGTCAACCCATATACATGTAGCCTACATTGAACAGTCTTTTAATTTAGTATTTTTATATTGCATTACATTAGAATCATTGGCATAGTACTTCATATTTTATAATAGTATGTACTGTTTCATTGTCAGAACAGTACATACCATGACCTTTGATTTACCTGGAATGCCTGTAAGGCTTTATCAGCTCGCAGAATTCCTCCATCATGGTCGAGTACCCCAGTAAATGTACTGGGGTATTTCATCATAGGATAGGAGGCTTTGAATTCCGATTTGGTTAACATCTGGTAAGAAGCTTTGGCGCGACTCATGCTGTCTGCTATTTCTGTCAAGAATTTCCCACCACTGTCTCCAATTGAAAGATACCCAGACTGCCTAAAATAGGTCCACAGCAAAGGTAGTGACAAAATTATATAGAGAGACGTGATATATATAGTTAAACCTGTCTTAAGCGGTCACACAAGGTTAGTAGATAAAAGTGGCCGCTTAAAACAGGTGGCCGCTGATTACAAGTTGCGACATATAGTCTTTAAAACATATGTTGTTGTTTCTTGTTTTAGCGTCTATACTGTTAATTAATGGATGTGTCTTTCACAGTTTACTATAAATAAACTTTTGACATGTCGCCTCCTTCAGGAAAAACTGCAACTGGAATGTATTAAATTAACCGTTGTTTTAGGCAAACCTCGCGCTCGCGCCGCATCCAGACTACATGAGCTTTAACTCCTAGGGTAATATGACATGACATGGCATGGTATATTCGAAACATAGATGGTATTACTTGTACAGCTTCACTCCAAAGCTGTTTTGGAGTTCCAGCCACATTTGGGTGGCTTCATGCATCATGTTGCTGTAGAAGTAGTCTGTGTAGGCTTTGCGAATAACCCGAGATTGGCCGTGCGAACTCCCGCGACTGTGAGGCAGTGGAAACTGAAAACAAACAGCTAAAATGAAGGAAGGAAATGTTTTATTTATGATGGTGTTTTCGAGATCTTTATTTCCGCACAGCTCTATATCTATATATATCAATATATATATACTACTCAAAAGAATTTAAGGGTCAAAAATGTATAACCAAATAAGTTTCAGAGTGTATTAGATTGACGAGGTAAACTACACCAAAAATGTAATTTATTGTTCATATTTACAAAAAAACACAAACAAATGTCACTGTATACAAGAAAGTCACATGACATGCTATCAAAGTTGAAGGTTGTCAAACATGGATTTTACACATTAGAACATTCGTTTAATAGTGTGTGAATCCACCCCTGGCGCGAATACACTCGACACATCGTTGCCTCATGCTGTTGATCAGACATCTGAAGAACTCTTGGGGAATGGCCTGCCACTCTGCCATAAGAAGTTGACCCAGATCATGAAGGTTGGCCGGAGGGGCATGGTTATCCCGAACTCGCCTGCCTAATTCGTCCCAGGCGTGCTCTATTGGGGCCAAGTCAGGCGAATATGCTGGCCAATCCATCCTGGCGATACCTTGTTGTCTGAGAAAGTCCGTTACCACCCTGGCGCGGTGGGGTCTGGCATTGTCATCCTGCAGAACTGCCCCGCCGCCAATCTGCTGAAGGCCTGGGAAAACCAACGGCCGGATAATCTCATTCAGATAGCGGATTCCATTCAGATTGCCATCCACCACATAGAGGGGGGTCCTGTGGTGGATAGCGATGCCGCCCTACACCATGACGCTGCCACCACCGAACCGGTGACGTTGTCTAACGTTAACGTCAGCGAAGCGCTCCCCAGGACGTCTGTAGACACGAACCCGACCGTCGTTGAACTGGAGACTAAACCTGGACTCATCAGTGAACATCACTCGACCCCACTGAACACGTTGCCACCGCAGATGAAGCGTGCACCAGTGACGTCTGGCCGTTCTGTGACGTGGTAGGAGTGGTGGTCGAACAGCCTGGCGACGGCAGCGTAGATTATTGGCTCTCAGACGATTGCGTATGGTTTGATCAGACACTCGAGTTCCAGTCGCAGTCCGCAAATTGTCACGTAATCGGCGTGCAGTGGTTGTGCGTTGACGTAGAGCCATATTGGTGATGTAGCGGTCCTCTCTATTTGTAGTGCTTCGGGGTCTTCCCAAACGTGGACGATTTCGAACAGAATTCGTTGCTTGGTACCGTTGCCACAGTCGGCCAACGACACTCTGACTGACACCAAGTCTCAGAGCAACATTTCTTTGCGTATTGCCATCCTGAAGCCAAGCAATAGCCCTTCCTCGATCTTCGATAGTCAGTTGACGTCGTACCATTGTCGAATTTGGAGTGTGCACCGTACACGAACGCAAGCTCCAATTATACGGAAATTCAGCATTGGGAACATGGAATACACATGCAAAGCGTGCAAATGAAGCGCTTTGTGAAAAAGCAAATTATGGGCACTTAGCAGACCTTTCGCTTTCGCCCTAATTTACGTGCAAATGTAAGCATGTTTTCGCCATTAGAACTAGTCGACAGTGTCAATGACAGTGGATTTTAATTCATTTATGGGTTGCTTAGACCCACTTTCGTCAAAATGGAACAATACCATGCGTGACATTATGGTCTAGCTAATATAATTGACATTCAGAAAATAATGTCGAAAATATCGTCTGACCCTTAAATTCTTTTGAGTAGTATATATATATATATATATATATATATATATATATATATATAGAGAGAGAGAGAGAGAGAGAGAGAGAGAGAGAGAGAGAGAGAGAGAGCTTATTACCAGAGTGTGTTTTTGTATATTAGGAATAAAAATAATGTATAATACAGCTCGCATAATACAATTTTTTCATTCCTAATATGATATTGACGATACAGAAACACACGAGGGTAATAATCTATCATATAATCTCAGGGGTTAATACAACGTGTTTTTATGCAAACGGTATGCGCAACTTTAACTCCAGTCATATATCTCTTCCACATCTACTGACTTCGGGGTTTTATTGACGGGTTGCAACCCATCTGTTCCCCACCAGCTGTGTACCATAACGGCCTTAATAATGGAAACATGAGAAATGCGTGCTGTAGGAATGCAAAGTTTCATTGACAAGTAGCCAAATCAATAATGAAAGTTTATATTTATTTTGTTTAACGACAGCACTAGAGCACATTAATTTATGAACCATCGGCTATTGGATGTCACATAGTCTTAATGAGGAAGCCCGTTACATTTTTCGATTAGTAGCAAGGGGTCTTTTATATGCACCATCCCACCGACAGGATAACACATACCACGACTTTTGATATGCCAGTTGTGGTACACTAGCTGGAATGAGAAATAACCCAATGGGTCCACCGACGAGGATAGATCCTAGACCGTCCGCGCATTAGGCGAGCGCTTTACTACTAGGCTACGTCCCGCCTAAATAAGGAACATGTAGTGGAGAATATCCGAGGAGGTGTGGATTCGTAAAAACTAATTCACGAGCCTCGTAGGACCCCTTTCCTGTCCTGGACGGAGGAACCAGCTGAGGCCGACACCTGCGCTCAGGACAGGCGTGCGCTATAACAGCTTGCTCTGAATGTGCACGTTAAACTCTCTGACCTGACCTGACCTCGTAGGGGCAAGTTAATTATTTGTCATGAATTCACATTTCCTAGTGTATTCTCAAACTAAATATATTTATTCATTAAACCAAAATTTAACGTGAAAGCTAAATTAGCTTATGTGAGGCATAGGCTATATTTTTTTTAATTGAAACATATTGATTGAAATGACAACGAATATTTACAAAAGTAATTACCAAAAATCTGTGTGTTTATTTATAGTGTACAAGTTCTGTCAGTAGTGGATTCGAATCCCTGACTTGATATAATACTCATTTTAGCCCAGTGATAAAGCGTTCGCTTGATGCGCGGTCGGTCTGGGATCAATCCCCGTCGGTGGGCCCATTGGGTTATTTCTCGCTCCAGCCATTGCACCACTACTTTTATATCAAAGGCCGTGGTATGTGTTATCCTGTCTGTGGGATGGTGCATATAAAAGATCCCTTGCTGCTAATCGAAAAGAGTAGCCCATGAAGTGGCGACAGCGGGTTTCCTCTTTCATTATCTGTGTGGTCCATATGGTTGACGCCATATAACCGTAAATAAAATGTGTTGAATGCGTCGTTAAATAAAACATTTCTTTCTTTCCTACCAATGAACAAAACATTTCGTCACAGCAGCCAAAGATACATGGGAAATGAAAGATACCTGCCACGTCCATTACTTCAAGGCATCACATGGGCATCCAGTTACTGAAAAGTATTTCCAGCGTCAAAAGCAAACCATGGCTATAAACATAGTCATTTTCACAGATGTTGCTGCTATGAACAGAACCAAGAAAACTGCCCATTGTGTGTATTTGGATATTAGAATGTCTTTCAGTGACATCATCACCTACTTAAAGCAAAAATGTGTCTGTATTTGACAAGAAATGTAATAAAGCCTGGAACAGTCTTCCTTCAAGAAAGATGATGTTGTTCTCAGGATTTATTATGAAACTGTCATTAAACAGTAGACTACAAGATGTGCAATGGACTTATATATGTAAATATGTGTAATTAAGTGTGTAAATAACAATAAATGTGTTCAATTCCGACATCTACACTGGCTTTCATGGCAGCCAAACTGGCCATTTTGAAACATGGCTGCCAAAACAATGACCGAATAAATCTCCAATGTTCCTATTTCAAAACTATTTCCTAAGATATGTCCTAAAATGCAAAATGACATGTTTTTATCACTTAAGATACACATATGTCCTTAACGGTGATGAGTCGGATGATGATGTTAATATTGAGTGAAACCTTTTAGGTGAAATGCATACATAATAAAAAAATGTCAAATATTCCCTTATTTTACTTAAGAAACAGATAATTTAGGCACATATAAATTTTATAATATAAACTAAATCCGCATAGGTTTTTAGTAAAAAGCAACACGTTTTAAAACTATATTTAAAATTGGGTGTTAACATATTCATACATAATATTGACTTATCTGTACAATATTCACAACAAGCTATCCATTGATATACTAAAGAAAAAAGACCCCTCACATTGGTGCTAGAAGTCGATTTCGGGTACTGACCTTGAACAACGTCAAAATTACCTTGACCTTCATTAGAAGAAAAAAAAATGAAGCCATATATTTAAAAAAAAATTGTAATCTACATACTATAACAATTACAATCATGGATGGTTCCAAAAATTAATATTCAAATCCCACGGAATTACATATACCCCTACACTAATGGCCGTCATACGAATCACCAAACGAGTTTACTAAAATCAGCCGAAATGACATGGAGGCAAGGAATCTTGGTAAAAAAAACGAATTCAACCTGATGATGTCTTAGCGTTCTCTCATTCTAAATGACCACATATATCCCAGAAGAAAACTCCGAAAGCAACAAAATGGAGGCCTCCTCAAGTCGAGCACGTGAAAGCACGTGCAGCGACACAGGCGAAACAGACCCATCTTAAGCTAGATTTATACTTTTGACGCCGTCACCCGCGGTAATACTCTAGCATTACGCTACGCCGGTTGGCGGAGTCAGCTGGCGACAGCCGGCAGACATGACCGCGCGTTTAGCGTCATTGTCCCAAGTGTAAATCAACGCTCACAGGCGCCAACCTATTTTCAAGGCTTCACGTATATATTTTAATTTGTCCAGTTGTTAAGTTGGCTGACATAAATACTAATGCAACAGTTATAATTGAAAGTAAAGTTTGTTTTTATTTAACGTCACTATAGCGCATTGACTGTAAAATCATCGGTTATTGGACGTCATACATAATGGTCATTCTGACACAGTTTAAGAGGAAACCCGCTATATTTTTCCATTAGTAGCAAGGGATATTTTATATGCATCATCCCACAGACAGGATAAAACATACCACGGCCTTTGTCCAGTTGTGAAGCAATGATTGGGATGGGGGGAAAACCCAATCAGAGAATGAGTAAACCGAGTAAATGAGTAAAACTATCTACGGTATTATATGTGATGTGGAATGATGTGGCTACTTCTGACTGACTGAATTGCCGGCGTTTGCAAGCGCACGTGTTAAAAGTTCAACACAATTGAACTTTTGAAATTTTTATGCCGACATGCGCCACTTTAGTAGTTTACGGCGAATGCTCGCTGACGTTTAAAGTATAAACCATGCGCTGACGAACGTCGGCCGTATGCTAGCGTATTACGGCGGGTGATGGCGTCAAAAGTATTAATCCAGCTTTACCGCGGTGAGCGCCAGACTGGGCTATTAATAGCCCAAGTACTCTGATCGGAAGCAAGCAAGACGGACATTTGGACAGTTATGACGCAGCATCCACACTGTATACGAGTTGTGTTGGGGGAGGCGACAGGCAAATAAAAAAATGTGGTGAGAAATAAAAAGAGGTGTGATCGGAGACACACACACACACACACACACCACCACCTCTCTGACTATGCCAGTGTTTGATGTCATCAATATCAGATTATGACACGCACGTCGTTAAGATAATTCATTCGTTTAGAAAAGTACTAGTCCGGAGAGACATAGTAACAGGGCCGCAGCTAGAATATTTTGTTTGTTGGGGGCAACTGAGTAGTTAATAGTCTAAGATTTAAAAAAATAAGCTTCTACAATTCCGGATTTTTTACTTTACTTGCTAGTTACGGCCCTGAGTAAGTGTGGTTCCTACTACGTCCGGATCTTGTTAAGAAAAGTATTGACTTAACGTGCCCCGTGCACTAGAAAAGTACCTGTTCCAGCAACAACGTGTGTTTTCCTCTGTTTACCAGGTAGTGGGCAGTTGCTGACCCCTCTATCCCAGCACCGACGACGATGACATCATATACTGTAGGAGCCATGCCGAGAAAACAAAGCACTTCGATTTAAGCAACTATTAATTGTATGTGATTATAGCTATCCCAGTCCTTTGGTTATGCTCAACACGGTGACCTGCCAATCATGCCACGGGTTACGTATGGTGGCTGATTTGTGCCACATCGCGTTTTCGCTTTGTAGCGCTGATAATAGAGGGCAACAAAACGTGACAATGAGACAAAATGGAACAACAACTCGACAATACGATAAAACTACCGCGACAAAGCGACAAAATAAAAGCAAAAACCTGACCAAAAACAACGAAAATGCGACACAATGCATGTTACTACTTGAGGTCGAATCGAGGTCAAACTTTTATTTATAAATATACACACGGGCTTTCATAAACTGGTCTTAACTGACAGGCGGACCAATTTCTCGTGCCTCGGTTATCAGGGCTTATGAAAACCTACAGGTTACCCTTGAGTTGACCCACATTGGCGTACATAGGATTTTGAAAAGGGGGGTTCCAAAATAGATTGCAGAGATATTGGGCATATATTTCTATGTTGAGTAAATATAATAATGTCAGATATCAATGTCAGATATATTAAATTATAAAAAAAAGCGATTTCAGGTGGGGGGGGGGGGTTTGGTAGAACCCATCGACGACCCCCCCCCCCCCCCCCCCATGTACGCCCATGACCCATGGGTTATTTGCATTGCATGTTTCACGTGCATGGGTTTTAGTAACCTCAGGCTAACAGCGGTGGTTACAATTACACTGCTCTATACATGTCTGGGTTTGCTCTTATGACGGTGAAGGATTTTGGCACAAACATCGGTTTTTACGTCAGTATGTTAGGGCTATGTATCTTAGAGACCATTTGAAACCTTTAAATATGCATTCAGGGGAGGATACATGCTTTTTCTAAGGAGAGGTGCAATGTTTTGAAAAGGGGCACCTACTGTATTCCAAACAGTAACATTCATTATATACTCTTCAAAAAAAGAAACGCAAAAGGGTACAAATGGGTTATAACTCCGATTTTATGTTTCCTACCGGTTCATGCTTTGTGAATATAAGGTCATTGCATGTCCCAAACACATTCCCACGGTTACATTCGATAAAACGCAGCTACTGTACAATAAAGTTCCAAAATGTGAATATTCGCAAAAACGCAGCCACGTGCAAACCATGTCACCACTGCACGTGCGTTGTCTGCACGTGCAACATGAACACCGACAGTATAAAAGTGCAGGGTGTTCGCTTGCCTGGCCTCTGTATCTGGCCGACAGTTGACAATCCAGGACATGCCACGTCTCAGTGAACCGCAGAGAAACAATGCCATCGGCCGACTAGACGCAGGCGAATCCAGAACGGCCGTTGCCAGGGCATTCCATGTGTCCCCAAGCACCATCTCCAGACTGTGGGACCATTACCGCCAGCAACATGGATCAACACGTGACCTCCCTAGATCCGGTCGACCACGGGTCACTACCCCCGGGCAGGACCGCTACATCCGGGTACGCCCACCTTCGGGAACGATTGACTACTGCCACCTCCACAGCCGCAGCAATACCAGGTTTGCGCAGGATATCCGACCAGACCGTACGGAACCGCCTACGTGAGGTAGGAATTCGTGCCAGACGTCCAGTTAGAGGTGTCATCTTAACACCACAACACCGTCGACTCCGACTGCAGTGGTGCCAGATTCATCGACAATGGCCTCAACTGCGATGGAGACAGGTGTGGTTCAGTGACGAGTCCCGATTTCTGCTCCGACGTCATGATGGAAGATGTCGCGTGTATAGGCGTCGTGGTGAACGTTATGCGGCAAACTGCGTGCAGGAAGTGGACAGATTCGGCGGGGGTAGTGTCATGGTGTGGACAGCCATCTCACACACTGGCAGAACTGACCTGGTCCACGTGCAGGGCACCTGAATGCACAGGGCTACATTGACCAGATCCTCCGGCCACACATCGTTCCAGTTATGGCCAACGCCAACGCAGTGTTCCAACATGACAACGCCAGGCCTCACACAGCACGTCTCACAACGGCTTTCCTACAGAACAACATTAATGTCCTTCCTTGGCCATCGATATCACCGGATTTGAACCCAATTGAGCATCTATGGGACGAGTTGGACCGACGCCTCCGACAGCGACAACCACAGCCCCAGACCCTGCCCGAGCTGGCAGCAGCCTTGCAGGCCGAGTGGGCCACCATCCCCCGGGACGTCATCCGTACTCTGGTTGCTTCAATGGGCAGGCGGTGCCAGGCAGTTGTCAACACACGCGGAGGCCACACCCGGTATTGACTCCAGATGACCTTGACCTTGGTGGTGTGTCCTATCACTTACTCACAATGGACTAGAGTTAATTGTGAACAATCCTGCAACATTTGGTAATTATCGGACTCACCATTCAATAATTAAATCAATTCTCCAAATGTTACGACAATGTGGTTTTGCGTTTCTTCTTTTGAAGAGTATATATAGAAAGAAATGTTTTATTTAACGACGCACTCAACACATTTTATTTACGGTTATATGGCGTCAGACATATGGTTAAGGACCACACAGATTTTGAGAGGAAACCCGCTGTCGCCACTACATGGGCTACTCTTCCGATTAGCAGCAAGGGATCTTTTATTTGCGCTTCCCACAGGCAGGATAGCACAAACCATGGCCTTTTTTGAACCAGTTATGGATCACTGGTCGGTGCAAGTGGTTTACACCTACCCACTGAGCCTTACGGAGCACTCACTCAGGGTTTGGAGCCGGTATCTGGATTACA
This sequence comes from Gigantopelta aegis, assembly GCF_016097555.1. NCBI lineage: Eukaryota > Metazoa > Mollusca > Gastropoda > Neomphalida > Peltospiridae > Gigantopelta > Gigantopelta aegis. The sequence goes on along the minus strand of NC_054701.1, from coordinate 27,734,569 downwards.
AATCCCATGCCTCGACTGGGATCCGAACCCAGTACCTACCAGCCTGTAGACCGATGGCCTACCACGACGCCACCGAGGCCGGCCCGTTATATATAGAAAAACATTTCCCCAAAACACCCATTCGATCAATATATACATAAGCGTACGAATTTATACATAGTAAATGAAAATAATACATTGAAAACCCAAAAACATTATATGTATTGATTGGATTGTACAGTTGTTACAAACACACGCGTACGCACACACACACACACGCACGCACGCACGCACGCACGCGCGCGCACACACAATATCTCTCTCACACATACATACACACACAACACGCACACACACACACACACATACACACACACACACGCAAACGTATGTGCTACCAATTTCGGCCGAAAACCTTTTTTTTCTTTCTTCTACTATACATATATTGTTGCGTGAGGAAGGAAATGTTTTATTTAACGACGCACTCAACACATTTTATTTACGGTTATATGGCGTCTGTCGCGTGAGAACCAGAAGGACGTAAGCCGAGATAATGAAGGAAAACTGTTTTTGTTCATTAATAGTTAAGATGTCGAATTTGTTTTAATGGCAATGAAAGAAGGAAATATTTTATTTAACGACGCACTCAACACATTTTATTTACGATCATATGGCGTCAGACATGTGGTTAAGGACCACACAGATATTGAGAGAGGAAACCCGCTGTCGCCATTTCATGGGCTACTCTTTTCGATTAGCAGCAAGGGGTCTTTTATATGCACTATCCCACAGACAGCGTAGTACATACCACGACCTTTGATATACCAGACGTGGTGCACTGGCTGGAACGAGAAATAGCCAAATGGGCCCACCGACGAGGATCGATCCCAGACCACTGGGCTACGCCCCGCCCACTTAATGGCAATGAAACCTGAACACATTTACGATTTCTTTGTACATTTGCGATATTTATAGCACATTAGGTGTTTCAGTTATTTGCGTAGATAGTGGTAGTTATGACAATTAATTATTATTGAATTAAATGCGCCATTTACGACCAACAGTATATCAAGTTAAAATTTAAATCTTTATTCTGAAAGAACCATCACTTCTAAAACATTTCAGTTTTGCAAATCACATGTTAATTTAAAAAGGCAGAAAGCTTGTAAATAGAAAGATCTAGGAGCAAACATTAAAAAACAAGAGAAAACGTACAGTACGTATTAATAAAATCACCGGTTGAACAATATAAAATAATAAAGTGAAAAAACCCTGACTCGTGAAATCCTTGTTTTCTTTGACCCATTCCTGATATGGGATTGTGTGTGACCGTATCTGGTGGTAGTGCTCCATGTTCGTTGTTTGATGATGAACACTATACGATGTCCAGGTCCTGTTGAATGATCCGTGATCTCTTCAGCTTCTGCTGTGTGTTGGGTGTACTTTCTGGGTTCTGTTGTGTGTTCAGTGATCTGTCCAGGTTCCATTGTGTGTTCATTGCTATCTCTCTCTCTCTCTCTCTCTCTCTCTCTCTCTCTCTCTCTCTCTCTCTCTCTCTCTCTCTCTCTCTCTCTCTCTCTCTCTCTTGGTTCTGTTGTGTGTCCAGTGATCTCTCCAGATTCTGTTGTGTATTCAGTGATCTCGCCAGATTATGTTGTATGTCCAGTAATTTCTCCAGGTTCTGTTGAATGTTCAGTGATCTCTCCATGTTCAGTTGTGTGTTCAATGATCTCTCCAAGTTCTATTGTGTGTTCAGTGATTTCTCCAGGTTATGATATGTGTTCAGTGATCTCTTCGGGCTATGTTGTGTGGTGTTCAGTGATTCTCCGGCTTCTGTTGTGTATGCTAGATTATGTTCTGGATCGGTTGTGGATGATATGTCATGTTCAGGTTCTCTTACGTGTGCTATGTCATGGTCATGGTCTGTTGTATGTGTATTCTGTCATCTTCTTGTTTAGGTTCTATTGTGAGTGCTATGTCATGTTCAGGTTTTGTTTTGAGTACTCTATCATGTTCAGGTTCTGTTGTGAGTGCTATAATACGTTAAAGTCATGTTGTGAGTACTCTATCATGGTCAGGTTTTGTTGAGAATGCTATGTCATGTTTAGGTTGTTGTGTGTGCCACATCATGTTCAGGTTCTGTCGCGAGGTCTATTGCACGTTCAGTTTCTGTGATGATTATTTTGTCCTGTTCAGCATGTTCTTTTTGCTATTTAATGTTCAGGATTTTTTTTTATGATTGATATGCCAAGCTCTGTTGTGTATGCTGTATGTCATGTTCAGTTGTGTGTGCTAGATTATGTTCAGGTTCTTTTGTGGGTGTTATGTCATGTTCATGTCCTGTTGTGTTTGGTATTTCAAATTCAAGTTGTGTTGTGTGTACTATCTTGTTCAGGTTCTGTTGTGTGTGCTATGGCATGTTCTGGTGTGAGTGCTATGTCGTGCTAATGTTCTGTTGTTGTTCTATATCATGTTTAGTTTCTGATGTGAGTGCTATGTTATGTTCAGGATATGTTGTGTGTTCTCTATCGTGCCCAATGTCTGTTCTTTCCAAGTGTTGTAATGTGAGTCAGTTGACGATGTGGAATATCGTCAGAATCCAAAAACTCTTCAGTTTGTTTTCTTGCACGTTTAGCAGTCCTTGGCTTTTGAAAAACCATGGCGAGTGAAAATTCGCACACCTCAAAATGCTAAAGCGAGCAAAAACCAAGCATTATTCAGGGCTCGATCTTAACGGTAGCCCAGCGTATTTTGGCTACCAAATGTTTGCTCGGGCTACCATATGTCTAAACCTGGTGGTCCACCGGGCTACTATATATTTGTTTTACACGTTCAGTTACTCTGCATTTTTTTCAAATATTAAAATTATGGGGCTACCCATTTTTACTGGGGACTACCAGATGTTATAACCTGGTAGCCCAGTTGGCTACCGCTGAAAAAAGTTACGGTCAAGGCCTGTTAATATTAATTTATGAAGTAATTAGTACATGTAAATGTAGAGACATATGTTGCAAAAATGAACCAATAAACCAATAATGTTTTCTTCTAATTTTGTGTTGTTTGGTTCATTTGTGTGGAGTTATTCAAAAATTTCAGGAACAGTGCTATAAAAATATAATTATGACATACAATAATGCAGACAAATTGATTTTTTAATTACAATATGTACTATTCAGATAATTTGATGCACACAGTAATAGTTACCTTTACGTGCAGATAAACATGTGTAGGAATAAACTTGTCTTGACTTTCATTATTATGAACAACGAACATGATTAGGATAGTTGGGATGGGAAAACCCACTGGTTCTGAGGAGGTTGTTCAATTAGAACTACGACCCAAGCATTTCAAGTGTGCACTACTGACTAAATTAGATCCCTCATATTATTATTTTGATTTTTAAAATAACTTGTTAAACGTAGGCCTACAATTAGTTAACTTGATAGTGTTGGTTGAGGCATTGACATTCACGTGGCATTTTTAATTGAACAATTACGCAACCAGTCTCCCTCCCTCAACATTTTGTAACACGTCATTTGACTAGTGCACGGGGCACGATACTTCCAATACTTTTCTTAACGTGCACGGCGAGTTGCTTCCCTCTATGTAGCATATTTAAAATGGCAGGGGACTTTTGAAGTTGATGTGTTCCTTTTGGAATACTGAACTAATATTCAGATTATCATCATCAGAAAAAGAAACAAAATTATTAAAATGTTTCTTGGGACAGCCAAGGTATGCAATCTCACCTGCACTGTTATTGAAGTAAATGATAATGCACTACACTGAGACTACAACTGGCCACAGACCACAATTAATTTCGCCATATATAAATTTTTATTAATGTCACCAGGCCCATGGATTTTTTTATGTACCTTTGCCTGCCTGGGGGACACATACCCTGAAAAGGACAACCCCTGTTGTCCAGCTCTTTCTCCCAGGCATATTGGTTTAAACAAACACACCCACTAAACCTGGCCGGAGTACACCCATTTTACACAAAAAGCACTACTTTTGCATGGGCCAGAATTACCACAAACAAGTCTTCAATGTCAACAGGTTACACATGTTTACAAAATACATGCTCGCCCTTGTCAACTCAGTCAAATAGGTGCCGCTTCATAGCTGTCTGCCATGAAATAATCACAGTCAAACAGCATACTACCTGCACGGACAACCAAATGGGAAGATAACTAATCTGAGGTAAACTGGTTTACCTTGGCTGTTCCATCAGTTGTCTTCATACTTGGGCCTGGTTGTTCAAAGCATAGTTATATTAACCCCGAGTTAGTCTAACATTTTCCTTTTAATTATTTTTGCACAGATACGAACTAAACTTTGGATTTTATTACATATGGATATCTGCGGTTATTGTAAATCAAGTTTCAACATTAGGTCTTCAGTTATTTGTATTGATCCGGTTCTTGGTTTTGAAAATCTCTCTTAACCACTGATTAAGCTAACTAACATTTGAACAACCAGCCCCTGTATTATAACATAAGATTTAACCTACGCAAAGAAATTTGTAAAGAAACTGTTTTTATTTACACTGAATTTTTTTTTTAATGTTCTTTGAGTTGGCATTGGTTCACAACTTAATGTTTTTATATCAGTTTTAATTTTATTTTTTATAGAGTTATATGTACCATGAGCTTCAATATACCAATTATAATTTATGGTCATACTGTCAGAAAGGAAACTAATTAGTCTATTCACCAAGGGAAAACAAACCACAGATGAAATTAGTGCTCTACTGTTGCAAATGAGCAAGTTTTTACAGGATAATGATAGAAAACAAATTGATTTTGTCAATTCTATGATGGTTTTATTTCTATAACAATTGGATAAAACAGAGCATTACATGTATACATACACAATTCATACATATTACTTTTTAATGCAACTGAAACATGGATCAAAATTATATATATAAACGCTTTACAGTCATGTACATTTAACTGTATAAGGGGACTTCTATAAAATCATAGCCCAGTGGTAAAACACTCGCTTGATGCTCGGTCAGTTTGGGATTGATCCCTGTCAGTGGACCCATTGGACTATATCTCGCTCCAGCCAGTGCACCACGACTGGTATATCAAAGGCTGTGGTATGTGCTATCCTGTCTATGGGGTGGTACATATAAAAGATCCCTTGCTGCTAATTGAAAAGAGTAGCCCATGAACTAGTAACAGTGGGTTTCCTCCCTCAATATCTGTATGGTCCTTAACCATATGTCCGAGGCCATATAACCATAAATAAAATGTGCCGAGTGCATTGTTAAAACTGAAGTCTGTTTAAAACATTTTGTCAATAAATTTAAATAGAGTTAATTTTTCTTTTAGCTTAGTGTAAAATTTACATAATTCGAGTTCGTAATCGAATTCAATATACTTCTGTGTATAGATGATAAATGTTTGCACATAATGGTAGATAGAGGGAGAAGGGTAGTGATGAAACCTACACAAGGCGTATACGAGGTATGGGGTGTGGGTATAAAATTGATTTTAACATACTTTATGGATGGTCCCTAGTGACATAAGACATTAAACATATATTTACTGGAAAAACATCAGGGACCTAATTCACAAAGGTCTCTTAGGCTCTGCTAGACAACAAAGCATCCTCTTTGCAAGTCTTTTAGCATTACACTGCGATATCGCAAAGCTGCAAGAGTTTAGCGAATTAGGTCCCAGCAGAATACAAGAATCTGAGAAGCTCTGATGTTTACTAGCTCATAAGGAAATGTATAACATTTTCGTTTTTAACAACTTCACATAAAAAGTGAAAAAATAAATAAAAATAATGGACGGACAGTAGTAAACTCCAACTGGCTACACAACAATGCAGTGACATATTAATAAATATCAAGAAAAAACATTAATAACTCAAAGCTGGAATGTTAAAGCCGCACACCCTAGTTCCATCCAGCGAAAATAAATTATAATTTGGTTAATCTACAAACCTGTAACACACTTAGATCACGTTTTTATCAAATGGAGTGAAAAAGCAGGTTTTATATCGATAAATACCATGGGAATCCCCATGTCCCAATTGCTTGAAATAATTTTGAAAGTTAGTATTCTGATGTCACCGGTAGATGTCGCTCGAAGCACAACAATGCCTACGTCAAGACAAATTTCACAGACTTGGGGTGCGTTCCTTTCACCTCTCCTGGACATGTTCCAACTGTTCTGTCCTGGTTGTATCCCCTCTCCAGATATCGTAAGACTTATCAAAATTATTGGTTTTAAGGGTTTGTAACGTTTTGTATTGAGACACTTACTTGTCTGAACTTTATTGTTACTGAAAATGTTCACGAACTGTGAAGAAAAATCTCACAAATGAACAACAAGCAAACGACAACAAATCGGATGTTGATTGCGTGAACTGTGCACGAGAAAACAAACCGAACCAAAATGATAACGGTCACGTGGTATACCAACGTCTGTGACGTTTACACAGGAAGATTCCCTCTAAAAATAGATTGGACCTCGCTTGCTTAACGTTTTTTTCTCGAGTGCGCGCGGAATTTTAAGAAATACAAAAAATGCATTTCGTGGTTTTACAAACATCAGGATTACCAGGATTACCAAAAAGCACTTCAGGTGAATGGAAATGTGTATTCTAAATAATAAAATGTAAGTAAAGTGCAATTTTATTTGTGAAAAAAATAGGTTTAATAGCAAAAAACGACGCCGTAATGGTTAACAACTAGCCATAACTAGGGTGTGTCCCTTTAACACCAGGCCTTGAGTTATGAAAGGCTGAACATTCAGAACACTAGTTAAAAACAAATTATGTCATCATTTCTGTTCAAACACGTATCATTTTTGTTTTTAACAATTTGACAAGACAGTTACAATAAAGATAAAAATATAAAAATACTAGACGGACAGTAGTAAACTCCAACAACAACAACAGGGTAACATATTAACAATAAATATAAAAACAAAATACTTATGACTTGAAGCAGGAATGTTAACACCAGGGCTTGAGTTATGAAAGGCTGAACAAACCAGAACATTGGTTAAAAACAAATTATGACATCATTCCTGTTTTTTTAACTCAAGCACAGGTTAAGACACAACCATACTGAAGGCACAATAAAACACCAAACATTTTGTAACCGATATTAATAAACATATATAGGCCCATATGAAGAACACAATGCAATATAAATACAATTCCACCTTCTTATAAAATCTGCCTGTGTGGTAACCTCGATATCAAAGCTACTTTCACATATTTCATAGTTTTTGTTCATAATTTTGACTTTGGACAAAACAAAATAAGCCCATAAAATTTTGCAAGAGTTTTAAAAAAAACCCAGTGGATTATAATGAACTTTTTGGAGAAGATCCACGACCAGGACCAGAACAGTTTTCAAGTGGCAATAATATTAACAAGTCAGGAAACATCTGGAGGTTCATCAACTCTGTTAAATTAAGATGATAAAAATGAAAGGCATAAAATGTTCCAAGCTTTTTAAAATGCTATTAAAGACACTTAATTGAATCATTGGTAACTGTCAGATGTATATAAGCGCACCAATACATTAAGGATATGTAGTAAGCAAGGCACTATATTAGATCATCAAAATAAAATGCTGAGTTTTACGAAACGGAAATTGAACCTTGTAATACCATACGCAGATCTGTCATGAAAAATTTTAAGGGGGTGTAATACATTACAAATTGTGATTTATACCAACAGCAGAAGATTCTAGCGGTGGGGAGGGAACTAGGTATTTTTATTGTATTGGTTTTAAGTACATTCTGGAACCTTCTGATTCAGCTTTTCTATCATTGTAAAAGGGGTTGGGTGATTATAAGACTCCATCATATGTATCATGTGGCGTAGAAAAAGTACACCCAAAGTGGTAGAAATTTTGACCTGGGACAAGGCTTACCAAGTCCCATGGTAAAAAATTTCACCAACGAGGTTTTGTACTTCTTTTTTTTTATCCCACATGACGGCATATGATGGAATCTTTTTCTCTCATTCATTCGATAAATAAACCATTATTTTTCATGAATAGACAAAAATGGCTGAACAAGTAACTTTTTTATTTGACCATTTTATCATAAATAAACTACACTACCATATTTATTGTGTTTCTTTCATGTGCTAAATAAAACTTAACACTACAAATTAACAAGATAGCTTTTATAATGAAGGTTTTAGTCATACAATATTAATTTTAAAACGTGTCTAATGACCTCATATCACCATCTCACATTAATATGATGTCATATATTACTCATGACGTCATGTTAAACAAGTGCACGTGATATCCCATGTAAGATAAAAATTTCTTATATAGCTTTCTATATACCTGAGGATGAGAGAAAATAGAATCCATCCTTTATTTTCATCACTAAATGAGATCACTTCTCTGATTACTGCTAGACTGATATTTTCTTTACATTAAGTCTAATTACTGGTACTAGTTTTAGGAGAGTACTTATATAAGCTCTGCCTGTTGTGCAATCCTTTTGACTTTTTTCTGATCAATAAAATATCTCAAAGCAAAACAATAATTACTGGTTACAACTCTATCATCATATTTTCTTTACATTAGTTCTTATCACTAGTTATACATACAATTTACTAACTGATATTTGATCATATTTGCTTTACATTAGTTCTTATCACTAGTTATACATACAATTTACTAATACTAACTGATATTTGATCATATTTGCTTTACATTAGTTCTTATCACTAGTTATACATACAATTTACTAATACTAACTGATATTTGATCATATTTGCTTTACATTAACTCTAATTACGGGTTACAACTCAAATGTACAAACAAAAAACCTTTAATATTTTCAGTGTGTTAGCTATAACGTCCCATGAAACACTGGTTGAACATCGTGTCATCCTGTACAGTACGACTTGTGGATTTCCAAGTCCCTGGAATTGCTGTACATTTTATCACAGAAGGCACAGGCAAGTGTTGGTGCTGGATGACTGAAACCATCTCCATCTGCCCAGGCATACTGTCTTGGTTTACCAGACGGTGGTTTATTTGAACCTACAACAGAAAAATGTATAAAATAGTCAAATTACGTTGAAAACTTCTGTTCAGAAATTCTGATGCAATTTCAGTATTTTCATCTTCGTATTATATATTATATGTATTTCAAAAGTTACAGCTAGGCTAATTTTAAAAACAAACTGGGTGCTCTAACTTCTTGAGAGTCATTTTAAATCCAGATTAGTTCAACTTAAATTTCCGTAACCATAATTTTATCATATTTCTACATTTGAAATTCTTTTCGCAATGTAACAAAAAAAAGTATAATTTTTCAGTTTTCCAATTCAGTTTGGTACGGTGTAACAGTTCTCATGCTCACATCTAAATTAAATGTGCTATTATAATCACACAAATCAGTACAGAAGTTAGTAGATTAGTGTGGTGGGGGGAAAAAAATCAGCTGTTAGGTAACATCTATTAAAAATCCTGTAAAAATTACATAACAATGTTGTCTATTTAATTATCAAAGACTGTAAAGCAAAATTTAATTTTTTGCATGGCTTTTTAAAAAAAGAAAAGAAATAGATATTTATTTGACCTTTAACAGTTTTGTTATGGTTCCCCTGAGGTGAATGTCCACTCTTCTTCATTTGAAGATAAGCACCAATACTCGTTGCATTCACGGGCACCATCACTTTGTTAGCACTGAGTGGTCTCCCCTTCGTGCTACCTGTCTTAGCTGACACAGCACTGGTGGGTCGCGTTGCCTTGCCAACCAGGAATGTATCATTAATATTGACATGAGAAGCGCTCGAGGTATATGTCTGTTCCTTTGTAACAGGACTTGGTTGTTCCCGGGCCTTGTTAGGAACACTGTTGGACGAATTGCTGTTGTTACAGTTTAAACCCCTACAAAACAATACATTGTTTACATCACCCTTCTGTATGTTAGTAGTGCTTCTGTTGTTCTGTTATTTAAAAAATAAAATCTATTCCACTCACATTTAGAAATTGGTTTGGATTTTTTTGGATAGTCTAAATTACTATGCTAAAATGTTTTCAATTGGACGATATGTAGCCCAGTGGTAAAGTGCTTGCTTGATGTGGAGTTGATTGATCCCCATCGGTGGACCCATTGGGCTATTTGTCATTCCAGCCAGCTCACCATGACTGGTATATCAAAGACCGTGGTATGTGCTATCCTGTCTGTGGGATGGTGTATATAAAAAATCCTAATGAAAAAATGTAACAGGTTTCCTCTCTTAGACTACATTTCAGAATTACCAAATGTTTGACATCAAACAGCTGATGATTAATAAATCAATGTGATCTAGTGGTGTCGTTAAACAAAACAAACATGCACTTTTAACATTTTTAATTTGTTGTCTTGGTTGACATCAAAGTAATTCAAACATGATAAACATTATTTCTCAGATATTTTTATTCAGAAAAAAGAAGGTGCTAAAACGAACAGCAAATTTTTAAATGTGCATTTTTGATTAATGAAAGAAATAATGAGAAACCGAACCAAATAACAAATAATCTCGTACCGAATATCCTGATAGAGTGAGCCTTGGTGGTTGTCGCGGTCATCAACGTGGTACTGTTCTAATGTACTGGTCTTCCAGAGAGGGGTCGGCTGAGTCATCTGAAATATGTTCACAAAACAAGACATTCATAATACTAGAGGTGGAAAAACACATGTCTTTAAATGACATTTAAAATTCTTAGAAACACATTAATAATAAATAATACAAATTTGACTTTTTGGGGATAAAATTCAAGCCACAATTTTAGTGAAGGTAAGTGATTGTTTTATTAACATAAATCTTAGCTTCGCAGTATCAAATCACCTTGGTGGATCCATTAAACTGATTTGGGGGTTCTCTCGTTACAACCAGTGCACCACAACTGGTCAAAAGCTGTGGTATGTGCTATCCTGTCTATGGGAAAGTGCATTTAAAAGATCCCTTACTGCTAATGTAAAAATACCAAATATTTTAGCTGATGATTAATTAATCAATGTGCTCAAGTGGTGTTGTTAAACAAAACTAATTTCAACTTTAATTAAACAAGAGAGCTCTGCAGCTTCTGAAAATGTTAACAAGGAGCCATTAACAATTATTAACATATTCATGAGTGTATAAATCATATTCTTTTGTTCTTGACCCCTTCTAAAAGTGACCGGCCTCGGTGGCATCGTGGTTAGGCCATCGGTCTACAGGCTGTAGGTATTGGGTTCGGATCCCAGTCCACAAGGCTCAATGGGTAGGTGTAAACCACTTGCACTGACCAGTGATCCATAACTGGTTCAACAAAGGCCATGGTTTGTGCTATCCTGCCTGTGGGAAGTGCAAATAAAAGATCCCTTGCTGCCTGTCATAAAAGAGTAGCCTATGTGGCAACAGCAGGTTTCCTCTAAAAAAACAAGTGTCAGAATGACCATATGTTTAACGTCCAATAGCCGATGATAAGATAAAAAATCAATGTGCTCTAGTGGTTCATTAAATAAAACAAACTTTACTCTTTTTTTCCTTCTAAAAGTGGACATAAAAATGTTTCATGTTTGTGAATGATCCCCAATATCTGACTGGCTTAACATTTATAATGAAAGAAAGAAATGTTTTATTTAACGACGCACTCAACACATTTTATTTAGTTATATGGTGTCAGACATATGGTTAAGAACCACACAGATTTTAAGAGAAAACCCACTGTCGCCACTACATGGGCTACTTTTTCCAGTTAGCAGCAAGGGATCTTTTATTTGCACTTCCCACAGGCAGGATAGCACAAACCATGGCCTTTGTTGAACCAGTTATGGATCACTGGTCGGTGCAAGTGGTTTACACCTACCCACTGAGACTTGCGGAGCACTCACTCAGGGTTTGGAGTCGGTATCTGATTAAAAATCCCATGCCTCGACTGGGATCTGAACCAAGTACCTACCAGCCTGTAGACCGATGGCCTAACCACGATGCCACCGAGGCCAGTCATTTATAATGAATATATTTGAATTAAAACGTCCACAATATTTGACGGGTTCAGTTGTATGAATTAAAGACCACCTGACCTTCCACTGCACTGGCTGTACCATACACTGCATGTCCACACCCTGGGGAAGTGCTTTAGGTGCACAAGCAAGTCACCCTCCCACAACAAAACTAAACCCCCCCCCCCCCCAAAAAAAACACCCCAAAAACCCCCACCTGTGAGGTCTACTTTTTGAAAAAAGATTTACAACTGTGACTGACTTTTATAATATCAACACTCACAAAAATCCTTTTCCAAGAGTTGTGCACCTCCCCCAAACGAATCCTGCACTGGATATATATATACATATATCTATATGTATATATATATATATACAGTGGAACCTCGTTAGTCCGGACAGTATGGTTATTAAAACAAACGTCCAGATTAACAAATTTCCGGATTACTGAAATGTACGTGCTGAGTAACCTCCCTTGATTCAAAAACAAAATAAAAACGACACATTTGAATTTTAGAACCAAACAATTCTTCAACCAGTTTTGTTCTGTTGATCCACCTCTTGGTGTGAATAAGCACTATTTGCATGTCCGTGAGGCCAGTCTACTATTCAGTAGTGTACTGCCAGGTGCTTGTCTTAAAGTTAGAAAATGTGATTAAATAAAATGAAATACTGTTTAAGACATGTTGAATTGTTGATACTAAATGTTTGATTACTAGCGACAAGTTTTCAATTTTATTAGTCGTGTTTTGTCGTACCGGTTAATGGTGTGAATCTAGGCCACGTGGTCGAGTTCATTTCCACAAAGTGGGTACGTTGTTGAGGAATGCATATTGTTTCTCACTTATATACAATCATTATTAGTTTAAAGTTTCTACTTTTACAGATTATATTTTAAACATATTAAATGGCGAAATTATAATTAATTTCTGCTATATCTACTGATATAATATAAACGCCAACATGATACATCCCTCCGCCCCTAGCACAGAAATACAACTCTCTCAAAACCGGCGTGAAACTGAATGAGCATTGTTCCACTTATGAAAGAGTCGCAAGCCAGTGTTTTGATAGCAATAACATATAAAGACGTTTCCTTTTGGGATACCAAAACAATTATGACCAGTATTCAGTAATAAATCATATAGGCAAGTTGGGAGGGTAGTTACAAAACGAGGTGATGGGGTACCGTAGGGTATGATCAAGAGTTACCCACTTTTAAAAATAAAATACACCCCCCCCATAAAATAAAACAGCCAGTCTGGTCATAGATCAAAGAAATTATATTTTAAAAAACAACAAACACTTGTGAACACTTGTGCTTTATCCGACTAACACTAAATAAACACAGGTGAATGGTTAAATAAACTGCGGTGTGAAACCCTGTGCAGCCATTTTATCTCTGTCGATTCCTTGAGCGTTAATTGGCAGATTACTTTTATGTTCAATCAGCGGTGACCGGTCAAACGAAGCAATTTGTCTTTACTTTTTACATTTGGTTCAGAATTATGACCATCCGGTTCCGGAAGCTGAATATCTGGATTAATGAATAACTTTACTGAGTGGTCGTTTCGTTTTGCAAAAACAACGTCCGTAAGATGAGGATTCCGGACTACTGGAGTCCGGACTAACGAGGTCCCACTGTATATATATATATATATATATATATATATATATATATATATATATATACAGTCAACTCCACTTATTTGCACATCGGTTTATAGCATAATTCGGTTAATCGACTATTTTCACCCAACACGGAACCATTTGCCCTTATAACACTACAAAACATCCGGTTAATTGCACAGACTACAGGCTATATATCGGTTATTTGCACATATAAATAACGATTTTTTTTTTTTGTGTGCTAAATTAATGTCACAAATGACTGAGAATGTCTATCAAACTTTGGCAAAAAAAACTCAAATAAATCACCGATTAATCTGTTTTGTTTGAGCTCACTGTGTGGTAAGCCGACTGTAATCGCTGTTTACAGAGTCGACGTGTGACATGCAAATGAGATGGTGTGCACGTTACTACTGGTGAATCACAATACCCGACTACAAGATTTAAGAATGACATAATTAAGTTGAATAAACCTAAGACCTAATGTTTTGTTTGCAATATATTGCTGTTAATCAGAGGCCATCTCAATAACAAGTAACTCTCCGACTATTATTTTTAGAAGTACCGCCTGTGCGCTTGTACGCATGCGCACTCAACTATTGAGGCCCTATTCGATTGACGTGTTCAGGGCAATCATTGTTCTGTATCAATTATTACGTTATGTTGAGAAGCCTTGTTAATAATTAAAAGATTACAGATCAATCGTCCTAGGCGGTTATGTTTTTAATAAATGTGACCGAGAAAGGGTTGTTGTTCACTTATTCATTAGATGCAGTGTACGCTATATCTGTTAAACGCAAAAGAAACGATTTATCACTTGCTTCCCGGAAAATGTAGCGGAAAAAAAAAGACTGGTGGGGGAGGTCGTCAAAAAAAACAAACATAACAAAGACCGTTATTTATGGATCGTCCCTAAGTTTCTGCTATATTGTTAGACACCAATCAGTCGGACCTCACCATGAAGGTCAGTCAATTGTGTTAGACCGGTCATGCATGCAATGCAGACTGCTGGAACTGATAACGACTCACTAGCCGAGCTTAACTTTAATTGCTTAACAATAGCAAAGTCATTATTTGGGGATCACAAATAATACCAAAGCTTGCCGTATCTTTTGGGATGGAAAGAACACCATACCAGCAAATGCATACAAGTTCACGTAATTCTATTCGGTCAATCAACAGCCCGGTAATTCCGGAAACTGACGTCATTTTGTAAACACGTGCACCGATGAAACGTGAACTTTTTGATGGTTCTGTTGTTTCAAGTTTATCTCATTAACTACATGGCTAATACACTTTGTTTACACTAGTGGATGGTCAGTGGGTTTTTTTTTAATGCACAAAGTTTGTGTTTTTAGAAAACGATGCCAGTTTGTGGTTTTAGAAAACGACGCCCAGTGACGGACGTTGTTGGTTTTTTAGAAAATGATTTCTGGTCTGGCAGATTAAAACAAAAACGCCATGCTAATTATATATATCGATAGATATATTTTTTTACATTTATATATATCCAACTGCATGTGACATGTGTTAACTGTAATAGTTCCGGTATGAAGTACCGCATTATGCTAGACTGTCTCCCATGCCACTTTGTAGTTGGATGGCTGTTACAAAGTGAAAGTCGGTACTCTATCGGTTAATCGACTAACCCGGTTAATTGCACAAAATCGAGCAGCACCGAGGGTATGCAAATAAGCGGGTTATATATATATATATATATATATATATATATATATATATGCATTAAAATCTGACCTGATATTTGACTGGCTCCGTCGTCTTTGATGTCTTCACAGTCAGGACCTTGGTAATCGAGTTACGCAAGCCTTCATTTTGTTCCTCTAGAAGACGAATCCTTAAAGTGTTGGCCTCAACTTGCTTCTCCATATCCAGTACAATATCTCCTGATCCTTGAGTCAAAATAGTGTAATAGACAGAAATCAACACCATTTTTAATATCAATAGAAACAAATTTGAAAATGTATATGATAAAATAGCTGTATACACTGGGTAGCTGTACATAACCTAAAATAACTTAAGGGAGGGCTGAAAAAAATAGTAATATAATCTTCTCCAGCTAGACAAAAAGGGCATTTGTAAATTAGATGACATTTTTTTTAATGGGATTTTTTTTTCCAGTTTTAACCCTGAAGGAAGGAAATGATTTATTTAATGACACACTCAACACATTTTATTTACGGTTATATGGCATCAGACATATAGTTATGGACCACACAAATATTGAGAGAGGAAACCTGCTGTCACCACTTCATGGGCTACTCTTTTCGATTAGCAGTTTTCACCCTGAAATGCTTAAAACTTTTTTTATGAACATACACTTACATATAGGCACATATGTTGTGTTCACAACACAATATGGTTTCCACAAAGTAATAAATTAGCATAATATACATATTCTGAATGAATGGATGTGATGAACAGCCTAATTTCATATGCCATCAACACAATTCATGAACATAAGATTAAAACACAGAAAAACGAAATAGAAAACAAAGGTTGATAAAATGAAGCACACTGTAGAAGAACAACAAACCTTGGTAGTCTGGATTCACTGGGCCATTGAGATCGGGGTACTCGATAATCAGCCGTTCACGTTCCTTAGCCTCTTCAAGTTTCACTTCCAGTTTTTGTATCAACTCACGGGTCTCTTGGAGATCCTTCTGTATCTCGTCTTTCTGTCTGGTCAAGTCCTTAATCACAGTCTGAAATGATATATAGGTTTACAATTACATCTGTGACACTAATAATTGATCGTCCCTACCCCTTCCCCCCCCAAATTTTTTTTTAGATCATTTTCTCATTTTATAAAAAATTAACCAGACCTCTAACCTATGGCACTTTCCCTATAGTCCCATGGACTGGCCCAAACATCCCAACAGCCAATCAAATGATGAAAATCTTCCAATAAGTCTTGGTCAAACTCTTCTATTTCACGAGCTGAACAGTTCAGGCCCTTTTAAGGGCCCCTATGGGCAACCTTGTGAGACATTTCAACGTCACCTAGATCCCCTTAACGAGCTACTCTCGGCTTACTAATCTTCCAAAACTATACGTAGCTTCCTCCTTTATTTTTTGGCGGACTGTTCAAAATTGTGCCTAATTTCCTTCTCAAAATGCACACCATTTCTCTTTGGCTTCATCCTCTGGGACTCAAAATTCCATAGCACCATACCACCCTCCGCCTGTTACCGACCCTGGTTGGACTGCTGGTGCTCCCTTGTACTTGCCAGTGCAGGCAGTCCCCCCTCCATCCCACCCCACCCCTTTTCCATCATGGACGGAGAAGCTGATAGCAACTTACTTGAGTTGATTGGCTACAGAGATGTTCAGACCAGTCAATGGGACTAGGGCGAAAGTGCCAGGTCAGGTTATGCATGAAAAGAAATTATATTCTCTGTATGGCTGCACTGGCCTCAGTGGTGTCATGGTTAGGCCATCGGACATGAGGATGGTAGGTACAGGGTTCGCAGCCCGGTGCCGGCTCCCAACCACAGCAAGTTTTAACGACTCAATGGGTAGGTGTAAGACCACTACACCAACTTCTCTCTCACTAACCACTAACAACTAATCCACAGTCCTGGACATATAGCCCAGAAAATGACAGAAATGGGATTGTAAACACATTAAAAAAATCTCCACTCCTGCATTAGAAATTATCATTATTAAAACATAAAACAGTATGCTCGTATCAACAATTAAACTAAAGATGAATACCGTATACGCAAAAATGTTCGCGAATAAAATATACCGCAAAAATAATCGCGAACACATTGACAGCACCACAAATTTAATTACGCGCGAACTTATTTCCGATTTGGTATAATTTTCATGGCTACAAAACACAAGCAGTCAGAGGTACCTGTTAAATTTATACCGAGTTTCGTATGCACTTTGTCTTTACCACCAAATTATCCACAAGGTCACGTGGTTCTGTAAACCTGCATGGTCACATGGATTTGATCGAAGTGACACACAAGTGGGTGTAAGTCTGTTGTTATGTAATCTCAGTTTTGTTTGTTTTCTTTGTAACCTTGAATGGAGTTTGTGGGTACCACCAATAATTAAAAGTTATTTCTTTTGATATTTGCGTTTTTCAATTTTCTGTATCACATGTGCGTGTTCCATCAGTAACATGTCTTATCAGACATACATACAACATTGACGTCTCGCTGACAGCATGGTAATATGTCCAAGTGTGTGTGTGAAATCGTCATTGAAAAGAGTTTGGCAAATGAAATATGGGTAATTTTGATTTTATTATTGGGGGTAACAGTCGCGAAAATAATTCCTCGCGAAAATGTAAAACGAAAGCCCGATCGCGAATTATTTTAGCCGCAAAAATATTTGTGTATATGGTAGTTTATAAATGAGTATAATAAACAATTAATATATTACAAATATGTACGCAAAATGATTATTAAGTCAGAAGTAGTAGTAGTGTTAAAGACTTACATAAAAATAAGTTCAAAGAAATAGAGAATAATACATGAGTGGCCGTTACATACCATTTATCTCACAATGGGTTGTTTTAAAATGTATCTAACAATCAAAAGTGAGTTTGATATGTTTTTAAACAACTAGTTGTGAGATAAATGGTATTTAACGGACACGAATGTATTATTCTATTTCTTACATATCCTCAAAAACCAGGTTTTAAGCAAATTTTAACATCTTTATCAACTAAAAGATATTTACAACCCTTTGCACTTGTAGCTGACAGACACATGATTGCCAGGTTAACTATATGTCACAGTGTAATCAATTTCCACTGTGCTGCTTTTCCATTGGACGTATAGCATTGGTGACCTGGTCATCACCTAGGTGCAGTCTTGAAATTGTTAACACACGTACATGTGTAAACAACTATGTGTTATCAAAAATAATGCATGGTATTCTCACCAATGGGTAAGAAACTAAATTTTCACCTCATTTTCTTTGATAGTTTTCTGCAATTCTGTTATTTGACTCTGTGTTGACTTCAGCGACTCCTCCACAGCCTCTTTCTCGTCTTCAAGTCCCAACAGCTGATCTCGGAGCTCAGTGTTCTCTTCGTCCAGTTTGTCAATACGACTAATCAAACTCTCCTGCTTCGACTGGAGAGACTGGAGATAAACACAAACATTAACCACTCACCGAAATATTCAGTCCACAATAAGAATCAGGCTGTAGTAATATAGGTACTTTTTCAGCTTGTCAAAAAAAAGGCAATTTAAAAAAAAAAAATTAAAAGGCAAATGACCCCCCCCCCCCCCCCCCCCCCCCCCCCCCCCCACACACACACACACTAGTTATGGTCCTGGGCCCCATTCCACGAAGCGATCTTAGCCCAAGTGATCTTCTTAGTGCTAATATCACCAGCTTCGGTGGCTTTATGGTTAAGCCATCGGACATAAGGCTGGTAGGTACAGGGTTTGCAGCCTGGTACTGGCTCCCACCCAGAGTGAGTTTTAACGACTCAATGGGTAGGTGTAAGGCCACTACACCGACTTCTCTCTCACTAACCACTAACAATTAACAACTAATCCACTGTCCTGGACACACAGCTCAGATAATTGAGGTGTGCCCAGGACAGTGTGCTTCAACCTTAATTGGATATCAGCACGATAATAAGCTGATATGAAAATGAATGAAAGTGCTAAGATCACC
The DNA here is from genome assembly GCF_016097555.1 of Gigantopelta aegis. Lineage (NCBI taxonomy): Eukaryota > Metazoa > Mollusca > Gastropoda > Neomphalida > Peltospiridae > Gigantopelta > Gigantopelta aegis. The sequence goes on along the minus strand of NC_054701.1, from coordinate 27,715,316 downwards.
TTCAATGCTTTTATAGTTATGTACCTAAGGTGATCTTAGCACCTAAATCCATAACTAGTGTGGGCGGGAACATTTGCCTACTAACAAATTTTAAAATTGCTTTTTTGACTAGCCTCCTACAAAATAAAAAAACATCAAAGGAAAAAAAAGGATAAGCATTCAGGTATCACAGTTAAAATTTACATTAGTTTGAATTGTCATAATCACCCACTAAATTATTTTTCCAATCATGTGTGGATTGCTTAAAAAAATACAAGTCATTTTGGTTACCATTTAAAAGCAGTGACCACTCTTTATATTCAATTTTAGGTCTCCTTTTAATATATACTCTTCAAAAAAAGTAGGGGAACTCTAATAAGAATTTACAATTGCCAAAATTGTAAGGTATATTAGCTGTGAGGAATGGTTATATGATAATAGTAAATTAATTGGGCAAACATTACAACCAGTAGTTTAGTATTACAGTAGGTCTTGAAGGACGATTGTGGTCAGAAGTGAAATTTGAAAGTTGACGTTTTTTAATCAGTAAATCGCAAATTAAAACAATAAAAATGACTTTAAAAATCCCAATAACTACTGTATAATGAACAGAATGAAAAAGATTGACAGAAATAATGTTCCACAGTGATTAATCAACCTTCCTGGAAATTGTCAAAATCGAGAATGACACGCCACGCACGTGTACAGAGCAACTGCGTGATGCATGTGAAAACTATGGACTGTGTTTCGGTGTGTTGATAAACAGACCTGAACGTTCTTTACTAGGATATCTGTAGTCAAAACGTATGTTCGGTCTAATAGTTGATATTAACATTAATATTTCAGGTTCCCCTACTTTTTTTAAGAGTATATATATATATATATATATTTTTTTTTTTTTTTTTTTTTTTATCATGCCTTATGTGTTCACTTTGGCTGAAGCTACAAGGTCTACATTTTTTGTCATATTATGATGCCTTTAAAATGAACGAAGCCTCTATTATATATAGATCCCAAGCACAAGATTAATTCCAATATAAATTTTATAATACACAACGCCTACCTGTTCATGCTTTGAAACACTTCTGTTCTTGGCCTGTTCCCTTGTGAGATCTATAGAAGACTGTTTCAAGGTGTCTGTAACAGTTTTTAACTTTGACTCTAAGTTGTTGACATGACTCCTCAGTTTATCTATTTCTAAAACTGTGGTAGATTTTTCTTCTAGTTCAACTTTCAACTCCTTGTTTGTTGTCTCTACAAAATAAGTACCGGTATTTCATAAATAAACTGGCAAAGGCAATATTCACACCTCCTGGATCCCCACTTGTACTAAATTGTAGTCAACCAGTTAAGCATACTTGAATGTGTATCTTGTATTTGAGTAATTCAAGGGGGTGTTACTATTGTTTAATAAGATTTTAAGCAGAACAAAGTACCATTCTTGACTTTGTGGTAACTTGTTCAAGACTTATTTCGATCTCTTGAATTATTTGATGATTTGGGGGCATAGCAAAACAGCCTCTTGACTGCTTGACAAAGATGGTTATATAAGAAGGTCAATATGCATAATATATCAAATAAAAAATATTTTCAATACGTAGTAATACTGTAAATGGGGGGGGGGGTATGTGTATATAAATTTCACATCATTTGCACCCAAACGTTTCACAAAATTTATTTGCATACATTATTTTTTACTGCAGATATGCATTACAGATACAAATGGCTGTTTGCGATATTTATGTTGTGAACATGCTTTCTTAAAGGTGCTATTTCAAAGTTGCAATAATGGCGGTTCCCGCCAAACACATTTATACATTTTTGCTTTGAAACATAAAGTTTATTATAACTTTAGCTATATTCCAGGGTTTCTGCCAGAGGGTAAAACGGGTATGGCGCCATACCCAAATTTTTGCAGATTTTATTTTTTAAAGTTAATCTTTTGACACAATTATGATTTTTAAAAACCCTAATCCTAACCCTAACCCATTTTCTTTCTGAGGGAGGCCCTCCATACCCCCTGTCGACTGTGGTTGCATTCAGCACACACATTGTAAATATTCAATTCCATAATGCCATACCCAAAAATGTATGCCTAAAACAAAATTAACTAAATATTTCCATTTACTAATGGAATTTTTTGTATTACATCATTGTGTTGTGCAGACACATCCAATGCATTAAGTTTACACAGAATTCTTTGTGGTCAACTGACAAAAGGAACAAAGATGGTGGTCATGCTCTCTTTAATTTTAGCCACAAATTATTCAGGAAATCCCTCTTGTTATCCTGTGCAAGAGTTTTAAAAATTATTATTCTAGAGTTAATTATGGAAAGATTAATTTGTAGTTATTTATAACACATAAATGTGGAAATATTGTAGTTTCAACTTTGACATAGCACCTTTAAGGTGCATTTACGATAAAAACATATCGTAATATTAATCTCATTTACAGTCAATATTATATCATGATTATTTTTAGACGGTCTCCTAATGTTATGCAGGGTGATCATTATTGCTGACAGGAGGAGGATGTTTGAGAAAAGCAGGCAGCTGTATTTGCTGATTGCAGTGAGGTGTACAGCTGTCATGCTGAATAGTGGCAGCAGCAATAGCTATTGAAAATCTCCACCTTCCTCTTACTAATCAGGGATGCAGAAAATACTCACCCACTCATGAAATCGGTCAAAATTATGACGAACAAATTAAAAAATTCAACTACCAGTCTGAGGGCTATCGGTCTTTTTCTGACTGACAGTATTTAATTTTGGGTGGGGGGGGGGGGGGGGGTGGATGGGTGGGGGTGGGGATGTGCACATTTTCCATTTCTGCACCCTTGCTAATGAAGACCAACCTACCTAGTTCTCTCAGTGTTTCATGCTGTGATACTAACTCCTCCTTCAATCCCTCCACTGACCGTTCCAAATCTTTTCTGGTCACCTCTAACTGAGATTTTTCACGAGTCACCAGAGCCAGATCTTCCGTAAACTTTTTCTCTTGTTCTTTAGACTTCATATCGAACTGTTTCCTAACCGCACTCTGAGTCTCACGCTCCTGCAACAGATCCTTTTCACACTTTGAAAACTTCTTCTCCAGTTGCTTGATCTGTTTTTCACACGACTCCACCTCTGCCTCCAGGGGCTTGATGGTTGCAACGGTCTGCTCCAAGTGTTTGTGTATCCGTAAGATGTCTTTGTTCTGTTCTGCCACCCATCGCCTGACATCGTTATAACTCAGCCACGTGAGATCGGCAGTCTGAACGTAAAACCGTTTCAGAGAAGTTGGTAGAGACTGACTCTGACACACTTCTATAATGGTTTTGCCAGCCTCTCTCAAACCCTTTTGGACAACTCCGCATGATTCACATGGGAGAAATGCAGTCTCGTACGTCTGACTGGATTTGTTGTATTCATCACGGGAAATATCGGCATCACTTACAGTGAGACAACCTGCATTTAACCTGGCCAAATCGGCATCATTTAGAGGAATAACTCCCATCAGACTGGGTTTCATTACTGGTGCATGGTTACGATACTGCTTCACCTCTTCAGATAATTTCTCAACCATTTTCTCCAGGTCAGCTATCTTTCTAGTTTTACTCCTGTTCTGAAATGATATTATAATCAGCCAGGTCTATCAAATATTTGTTCATTTAGTAATAGTAGTGGAATGAGTATCAATAGTAGTAATATCACTCAACTTCTGTCAGTGTTTTCATACTAAACATTTGTAATAATGTGTATAAGATTATACAGAAAATAACTAAATCATATAACTAGTGTGCTCACAATAATTTAAAAAGTAATGAAAGATTTAAAAATCATTCTGCATTGGAAAAACTTAAAATTTTACAAAAACTAAATTTATATGTTAAACAGACAAATTATTCTATTTATATTTTTTTAATATTCAAAAGATGTCGAAGCTGTGATCAGGATGCATAAAGGAATTATAATTAGTAAACTAAACTCTTGTGGTTGGCAAAATACAAAATAAAATGTAAACAAATAAATGTTCAAATATTACAAATTATATCAAATTCTAGAATATAAAAAGTAATAAAATTCAACATTCAGAAAAACATCTAACAGTATGTGATCTATTGTGAATGATCATTTACTGCATTAGATGAGCCATGTACCTTGATTAGTCAGCCGTTACATTAATGTTGTTAGATAAAAAAAAAAATCTGGTTATGACAGTAATACCTCAGATTTTTCCTGCTGAAATGTAGTGTGCAGCTCATTTAGTCGATTCCAGTATTTCTTCACAACTAGGCCCACCGAACTATTGGTCATGACAGAGTTGTCTCTACCCACTTTTGGAGTGAGCAGCTGTTCTGTGTACTTGGCAAAGGCATGAATAAGGAACACCATCCTGACATAAAGAAAGTGAAGATTGGTTGCACTAGTATTACCCATATGGTTAAACACAGCTCGGTTTATATCAAAATGTTACATCCAACTAGAACGTCAAGTGGGACTTCGATGTCCATGGTTTTATCACCTATGTTCCTAGACTCCAGTAATCGGCATCATTCCCCACCATTCCTTAAAAACTATGTCATTTTTTATTCCCAACATTGGAGTAAAAAATTCCCAATCAATGTAAATAATTCTCATTTTTTATTATATAAAGGCATATTTTGAAAACAATACATAAGAGAGATATTAATTTGAATGAATACAAGTATTTGTATAGTATTAGTCTTTTTGATTCTAACAAGATGTTTTTTTAAATGAAACTGAAAATTCCCCAAATTTTGTAAAGCAATGCTTAAAATTCCCAAAGTCAAAGCCATGGGTGTCAAGTCAAATTTGAGAAATAAAACCCTGATGTCACATGATGACATCATATGATTGGCACACTACAACCGTACTGGAATTTTTAATCAAATGACTTCAGTAACTATATAAATTGAAAGCGATTATGGGTAATAAATAGGATATTAAACTTTCCACCATTTCATATCATGCACAGAGGATAATAAACAAGTTGCCAATTATTATGAAAGTTATGTCCAGAGTGAAATAATGTTCAGTTGTCACAAGCTTTAGCACTGCAAAGTATGTCAATTAGTTGTTGTTGTGTTTTATGTACGAAGGTAACGACAAGTAGTAAAGAACTGGTGTGTGCTATCCTGACTGTGAGATGGTACATATAAAAGATCCCTTGCTACTAATGAAAACATTTAGTGGGTTTCCTCTCTAAGACTATATGTCAAACTACCAAATGTTTGACATCCTAAAGCCAATGATTAACAAATCAATGTGCTCTAGTGGTGTCGTTAAACAAAACAAACTTTAACTTTGGTCCATTTTCTGATTCCACTAACCTCCAGAAGAAATCTTACATACAGGCCCAGATTATATATAATTAACAGAACCATACAACGAAATAAAAAGGTACAGAGACTAACCTGTCAATGACTAGATCATACAAGGCAATGTGAGCAACCTGACACTCTTCTTCATCCTGAGAAAAACTGTACATCTCCAGAAGTTCCTCGATGTCAAGTTGGTCCGATGTTTTATCAGGGAACTTCCACGAGGGACACTGGAGCGGACCAGTGTGTGAGCAGACGTCGGTGATGGCCCACTGCAAGTCCTTGATGTCATTCTGCAGGCTCTCCATACACGTCTCACTTCCCAACATATATGCCATGATAGTGCGACTAGTATTCTCTGTTTGTTAATCAGTTACCTGAATTATGCAGAAATAACATTAAAAGTAAAATCCATAAATAATAGCAAGCACAAGTGAAATCATTATAGTCAGTGGTATATATGTACATGTATATGGGGCAAATATTAATATACAAATAGATTCCCTATATGTTTAAGAGTAATCTCAAAAACAATATGACTTTTAACTTTTTAACTTGCGAAGATTAATAATATCAATTTGCTAGTAGCCAATCTCTGCCAGTTTTTGCCCAACCAGATTCTTAAAAACATGGAAAAGGTCCATGGCCTTGTTGCACTATCTTAACACTAAGGATTGCCGTAGGTGCATAACTACCTTATGCTATTACGGTGATCTTAGCGCTAAGATCGCTACGTGGAACTAATTAGTTATTTTCAGATCTCTCCATGACAGGCGAGCAGTTGTTAGCACTTCACTTATACTCACTCAAAGATGGAATGTATTTCTACACTCACCTTTTATCAACTTAGATGTAATAATAGTATTTGTTATTATGCTGCTTCAGGGCTCTGAGAATTGAACATTTATATAACCCATTTCTTTTGTTACACAAAACCAAATTATGGTAACCCATTTCTTTTTTGTGTAATTTGTTATGTCCATATCAGTGATAGAAATAAGCAGAATTTTTCACTAGTCCACCGGACAAGTACATCTATATATTTACTTATCCACCAATAATTTCACTTGTCCAAATAAGTTGATTTGTTTTATTCAAGTGCAAGGATAATGTTTTTGATTGCTCAAAATGAAATAGTATCACACATTTTTACTTGTCTAGTGGACAACCATTGAGGTACATTTTGCTTGTCCCAGCAGATTATCATCTGTCAGGACAAACGGACATGTGCTTATTTTGAACACTGCATATAAACAGGCATCGAAATAAGTCGAGAACGGTCATTTAGGTTACCGGGAGGTTACCACATGTAAGAAAAGTCGTGAACGGTGTTTTGTTCTCGACAAAAATTTCAACAAACAATAGTTTCATTTCCGAACGTAAATCAGGCAATGCACTTCCGATACAATTTCAGAACGTCCGCGTTTTAGCAGCATCAACTAGATGTGTGCCGAGTAGTTTGCAGGACCATTTAATTTAAACATAGAAGTACAGGAAAACAGTCTATATAATTATGGTAACCTGTAGTTTACCAGGCTATATTTTGTGGTAACGTGTAAATGGGTTACCAGACACAATGCTTATTTCGATGCCTGTATAAATGACATCCTTAATTTAATATATGAACAAACAAACAAAAGTTACGCAGAATTAGATTTGCATGATCAGCATACTAATGAAACAATTATTCTCACAATGTCCAGAGGCCTGTGCTTGTTTAGATGTGTGGAATTGCTCTGTATATGTTGTCTGGAATTATTATCAGTAGAGCAAACGACTGCTTGCTTTTTGCAAACAGAGAAGCCTCACTTTATCCCACTGACACTTTTCCTTTCTAAGTGACTGACAAATATGAAATAATTAGGCCATTTTCTAAATTTTAAATTACACTGGGTAACATTAAAAAAATTTCTCAACTGCCTTATTGGAATTAGTGTTTACAAGTTAGTATGTCAGTTTCCAGGATGAATTCTACAAACAGTTAGAATGTTTTCATCGACAGTAGTTTAATTTAAAATAATGTAAGCATGTCAACATTGTTTAATCTCCCATTCCCCCGATTCATATTAACCGTGACAAAGTCAGATCTATTCATCTTGAGACTAGCAAACAACATCGCCGGTCAAGAAAACGCTTATACAGTTAATAGACTAAAATACAAGTATTTATACAAAAAACACACTAAGTAAATTCATTCTGGTAACTCACATGTACACAAATTAAAAGAGAAAACATTCTCTGGCATCCATGTTGTTTACAGGTTTCCAGTGATACGGGAGTTCCATTAAGGGAAATAACTCTGCCTCTATTGGGAAGAAATGGTCTGCTGACTGCTATTGTCAATTTAGTTTGTCATGTCATCAGAACTTGTTAACATTAAAAAAATAAAAAATGCTTACAACAGAATATCTAAATATGTTCATAAGACACCCGTTTTTACTAGTTCGGCTGCTGATAAAATGACTGGCAGAAAATGTTTTTTCAAAGCTGAAAACCTTCAGAAAACTGGATCATTCAAAGTCAGAGGGGCCCTCAATGCAGTAGGCTATATTATTTATATTCATGATCTTTTAAACAAAATTTAAATATTGATATGTAAGTGTGACTACAGTAATTATTATTATAGGGTGATACAGATAATTTAATCTGAGGTGCAAGACACAAACCCTGTAGACCTACTTCACAGAAATTGCACATTTAATTTTAATTTTATTCCAACTTTTATGCTATTATAGATTACAATTTAAACAAATCAGCATTCCTTATTTTTAATGGGTTAATACTGATATAAACTCACTATGTCTGTCACTGTACATCACATTTGTAGTATATATTTAATGTGATTAAATTGTGATTGTAATAGACCTACATGTGAATTTAGAAAAAACTAATTCTTAAGTTTGACAGGAATTGTTTGGTGTTGTAACTGATGTTATACTTTTTGTCTTGCTTTATTTTTCAGATACTTGCATTGAAAGAAAAAAATCCAAATGTTTCTGGTGTGGTATGCTCAATTTTACTTTTGTTATATGATACAAGTTCTAATAAGGTACCGGTATTTGAATTTGACAACAGTCCAACATATTGATTAATCAGTGTTTGGGGGCAAGATGATAATTATGACACGTTATCAGAAACAATGGTTCTTTTATATGCCCTTTCCCACAGACAGGATTGTACATCCCATGACTTGATATATCGGCTGTTATGAAGCCCTGATTGGAATAGGAAAACCCCCCAATGATATCCATTGAGTGGGTTTTTTTTCCACAAATGCTACTGTTAAATGTTGAGAGTGTATAGTTCTTTTCTTTAATAATTTTCTTTGTCTTTAGGTGACAAAATGACCATGTGTTAGACACCAAAGAACTGGTTTGCTGATGCATTGTTAAACAAATTTTTCATTCTATTTGTCTTCAGGTAACTCACAGTAGTGGAAATCATGGTCAGGCAGTTGCCTGGGCCACAAGTGTGGCTGGCTTCCCATGTTCTGTTGTTGTTCCAGAGTACGCTCCTGAGGTGAAGAAAACGGCAATACGAGGCTATGGAGCAGAACTGGCTGAATGTGGATCTCTGCCCACAGATAGGTAATATTTGGTATTATAAAAATAGAGAGGAATATTTGTCTACTTTCATCTCATCTTATTTTAAACTATGGTATTTAAAGGTCTGTTACCTCATTTTAGTGCCACATTAAACACATAGGGCCAGTTTCTCATGCTTGTGCTAAGTAACACCAGGTTATCGTATAATCTTAGGTTAATCCGGGGCTACATAACACGCCGAAAACCTTAGCCTGTAGCTGTGGACTGGTGGCTTTTCACATGCTTGGGTTATAGACGTGTTACGAAAACCACAGGTTTTGCATGGGTTGTCTGAAGAGTTCGCGGAGTGCATTTGAAAGTGGGAGTCACTGTCAGTGCAATTGCCCGGGGTGGTGGTGAAAATTTTAGTCCCCCAAAGGGCCGAAATTGTTAAGAATTTCGGGGACATGTCCCCCACCCCCACATAATTATTTTTAATGTTCAGGTGTCCAAATGCGACATTTCCAACCTTCCTAATACAAGAACCATGGAAAGGGGTGGCCCCCACTTCTGCACTATGTTCGCTTGGAAGGTATATAAACCATCGTATCCACTACATGCATGTTACATCTTCACAATGGCTGAAACTAGAGGTAAAAAAAAGAGAAAACTTCAGTGAAGATGACAAACGTCTATTGATAGATCTGATTAATGCAAATATTAAAATAATTGAAAGTTAAAAAAGTGATATGAAAACACATTTAGTGAAACAAAATGTACGGCATGAAATACTTAAAAAATCCAATAGTCAGTCTTCCGTAAAATGAGACCTGGGACAACTGAAAGAACTTTGGAAATGTTTGAAGTGCAAAGCCCAAAAAGATGTATCCCAGCTGAAGAAACATCAGAAAGGGACTGGCAGTGGATCACCTGTGGCTGACATTGACGACATGAGCTATACAATTCAAGGCATGATTCCTGGTGAATTTGTGGAAATGGTTAATCCATTTGATGATGACAGCGCCCTACATACAGAGGAGTCTGCAAATTTACCGTATGTTAAACTATTATAATAAGTATTAATTAATATCGTATCGTATTATTTGAGATGTCCACTTACGAGATCGATTAAATGTAAAGCCGTTGGTCGCGTTAGCCGATACCGTTTTAGAAATTCAACATCATCATACATGTCTAATGGTTCCAAACGGTCCCTGAAAATACGTTCACGCCGCTGGCCCGCTGATATTGGCGTAAAAAACGATTACCGTGCCAAAATGGTTCCATCTCAAGCAGAAAACCCAGAGAAAAAACAGCTTGATAGCAGGTTTATTGCGCAGTGCAATTGTAACCTAGTGTTAGCCTGATGTTATTGAAACCCGGGCACATGAAATGTGCAATGTAAATAACCCATGGGTTAATCCGAGGTTAACCTGGGGTTTCCATAACCCTCTGATAAACCCAGCACGAGAAACTGGCCCATAGGCTTTGTTTGCTGCAACAGAGTTATAATTTTAAGGTTTTCAGTATAGCTTGGTGCTAAAAATACATGTACTGCCACCTCAGAATGAAATGCTTAAAATAAAAATTCTGTGTGATTTACTCAGCATAGTTTTTTGTTCAGCCAATGGGATTCCTGTATTTGGAGTCAGGTCATCATGAATGATGAAGTTACCACTAATGGAATGAATGAATGAATATTTAACGATAGTCCAGCACAAAAATACACATCGGCTATTGGGTATCACAAATGGTAAGTACATGTATATGAAATTATAATTTTTACCGCTAATGGAAACAACTGAAAACTGTTTTCTGGTCGTTTACTTCTGCACTAAACAGTGTGTACGACTGAGAAGTAAAATGCTCAAATGGAAGCATATTTTCACATAAGATTATTTCAACACTGGTTGAGAGACAAATATATCTTTTATATGCATTTTCCTATAAACAGGACAGTACATACCATGGTCTTTGATCTACCATTTGTGGGTACTAGTTAGGTCTGTGGAAAATCTGAGTCCATCAAGGGCTATCGATCCTGTGATGACACAAAAATCTTAGAGGCCCACATGGGCTTTGTGTCCTGTGTTCTTAGAAGTTAGTTAGTTAGACTTTTGTCAAGAATCTTTTTCCACTTCTAGTTCCACTACATTACAGTTATTTTCTTTTTCAGAAATGTAGTATGTGACAAAATATCTACAGAGAAAGGCTATGTCATAATTCCACCCTATGACCATGAAGATGTTATTGCAGGGCAGGTTAGTGAAATATACTCTTCAAAAGAAGAAACGCAAAACCACATTGTCGTAACATTTGGAGAATTGATTTAATTATTGAATGGTGAGTCCGATAATTACCAAATGTTGCAGGTGCAGGATTGTTCACAATTCATTCTAGTCCATTGTGAGTAAGTGATAGGACACACCACCAAGGTCAAGGTCATCTGGAGTCAATACCGGGTGTGGCCTCCGCGTGTGTTGACAACTGCCTGGCACCGCCTGCCCATTGAAGCAACCAGAGTACGGATGACGTCCCGGGGGATGGTGGCCCACTCGGCCTGCAAGGCTGCTGCCAGCTCGGGCAGGGTCTTGGGCTGTGGTTGTCGCTGTCGGAGGCGTCGGTCCAACTCGTCCCATAGATGCTCAATTGGGTTCAAATCCGGTGATATCGATGGCCAAGGAAGGACATTAATGTTGTTGTTCTGTAGGAAAGCCGTTGTGAGACGTGCTGTGTTAGGCCTGGCGTTGTCATGTTGGAACACTGCGTTGGCGTTGGCCATAACTGGAACGATGTGTGGCCGGAGGATCTGGTCAATGTAGCCCTGTGCATTCAGGTTGCCCTGCACGTGGACCAGGTCAGTTCTGCCAGTGTGTGAGATGGCTGCCCACACCATGACACTACCCCCGCCGAATCTGTCCACTTCCTGCACGCAGTTTGCCGCATAACGTTCACCACGACGCCTATACACGCGACATCTTCCATCATGACGTCGGAGCAGAAATCGGGACTCGTCACTGAACCACACCTGTCTCCATCGCAGTTGAGGCCATTGTCGATGAATCTGGCACCACTGCAGTCGGAGTCGACGGTGTTGTGGTGTTAAGATGACACCTCGAACTGGACGTCTGGCACGAATTCCTACCTCACGTAGGCGGTTCCGTACGGTCTGGTCGGATATCCTGCGCAAACCTGGTATTGCTGCGGCTGTGGAGGTGGCAGTAGTCAATCGTTCCCGAAGGTGGCGTACCCGGATGTAGCGGTCCTGCCCGGGGGTAGTGACCCGTGGTCGACCGGATCTAGGGAGGTCACGTGTTGATCCATGTTGCTGGTAACGGTCCCACAGTCTGGAGATGGTGCTTGGGGACACATGGAATGCCCTGGCAACGGCCGTTCTGGATTCGTCTGCGTCTAGTCGGCCGATGGCATTGTTTCTCTGCGGTTCACTGAGACGTGGCATGTCCTGGATTGTCAACTGTCGGCCAGATACAGAGGCCAGGCAAGCGAACACCCTGCACTTTTATACTGTCGGTGTTCATGTTGCACGTGCAGACAACGCACGTGCAGTGGTGACATGGTTTGCACGTGGCTGCGTTTTTGCGAATATTCACATTTTGAAACTTTATTTTACAGTAGCTGCGTTTTATCGAATGTAACCGTGGGAATGTGTTTGGGACATGCAATGACCTTATATTCACAAAGCATGAACCGGTAGGAAACATAAAATCGGAGTTATAACCCATTTGTACCCTTTTGCGTTTCTTTTTTTGAAGAGTATATATAAACTTAGTTAACAGTATACTTAAGTGGTCCACTGACTCTTGTAATGATGTTTGCAGAGAACATGTGAACCACACTTTTATAAAATTGGAAGTGATTAAAGTGCATCATAAAGACAAACTAACCATAATGTGATAATGTGATGTTTCCATATAGAATACTCTGTTTATACATTTTTATATAAAAAAGATGTCTATGGAGACTGTGTTCTTTCTATCCAGCTACACATGTCTGTAAAGATCACCTTTGAATCCTAGATTATGATTGTTTGGCAGTTCTAAAAATCTACAAATAACACAAAATACATAGTGATAGTTATTGCAGGTTTAAAATAATTTATTTTTGCTCTGTCTAATATCTTGCTGCACTTGTTTCCCAGGGAACTGTTGCACTGGAACTCCTAGACCAAGTTCCGGACCTTGACGCCATTTTGGTTTCTGTCAGTGGAGGTGGATTATCTTCAGGGATTGCCATTGCTGCAAAAGCTATCAAACCAAACATTAAAAGTGGGTTTATATCTTTAATATGGATTTGTGTTACTATTTGTATTTATTTTCAATCAGTATTTTGTTAGAAGAGTTCAACGCTACTTACAAGACTGCCATGTGCATATTAAGCATCACATATTTTTATTATGAAAAAACTAGAATTATATTTTTAAATATTTATTTGTAAACAAATCAGAACTGGCTTCCAAAGTTTTTAAAGCTTTATAATGCTTTATACAACTTTATAATGAAAACACATTTCTCAAACAATATTGACATTAAAGATGTATACTCTTAATTTCTATTGTTTGTTTTAGTTTTTCTTGTGGAACCTGAAGGAAAACACATGGAAAAATGTCTACGAGAAGGTTAGTGTGGTGTATTTTATTTAGTAATGATTTGTGTTTTGCAGTCTCCAAAATGTATGTTTCTGGTTGTTCATATATAGTAACTTAATATGTTCTTCAGATTAATAATACAACACATAAAGTCAGATATGTAGAATTCCAATGTTACTTATCTTCGAAAAAAAATAAAAATAGTTTGCCATCATCTAACATACTTAACTCGCCTGTTTTTTTAACCATAATTTAAAAATATTTTCATTATATATAGGAATTTTTAAAAGTCTACCCACCATTTTGCTGTTGGAATCTTTGGACCAAAATACATCAGACCATTGTTTTTGTTGTATATATAATTATTATTGTTATTTATGGAAACTTTAAAGATCTGTTTGGGGATTTGTTTTATTTTATAGGAAAAAGATTATGGTCAGATCCTCCCAAATACCTGGACACCATAGCTGATGGAATCCGTCTGGAACAACCTGGACAATTGACTTTTCCAATATTAACACAGCTTGTAGAGAAAGAAGTCTTTTCATTGGTTAGTTTGTAAATAAAGTATTGATGGTATGACAGTTTCAAGTCAAATTAAACCTAAAACTCACAAAATGTTTTATTTAAAATAAGTACCATTGTAATTTAGGGAATGAATATGTTTATCTGGTTTTCAAGTTGTACAGACATGATAATTTATTTACTTTATCTTTGTTTGCTGATTTCTTTTTAATTTTTCTTGTCCATGTGGTTCCTTTAATATAAAAATGCATCAGGTTAGGAATTTTTATATTACTTTAATGATATACATGTAATCCGGATCTCTGCATAAACCGGTCCATTTCTAAAGCCCCGTCCAGCTACCGTTTATCTCTTAGGTATAAATCTCTGTCTAATCCGTACTCTGTCTTCTCCGGACTCCAGATCAAAAATCAAGAACGAAAGAACCGTTCATGCATTAATTACCTCTGTCTACACTGGATTGGGGTTTGACTGAACGACGGGATGCTTAATTAGTTGAACAATGATCGTCAATTGCCAAGTAATCGCACTCGTGTGAAGTTTACTCTTATTGTGGTAGGCCGTTAGATCTGGATTTTGTATTCAAATAATTTGGTACGTATGAATAAATAATGTTTTAGGAAATAAAATGAAATTTAACCTAGTACAAATATTAAAACGACCAGAAACATGTTTAATATGCAGCCATTAATATTTTATGCAGAAAAATACATTTGATATGTAATTACAATTGTTAAAAAGTCTCTGTTAGTGGACAACATATTAAAAATTGCAGCAAACTCAGGAATGTCCCTTTAGGTATATTTTTTGTCTGTGAAATAATCGATTGCACGTCTGGCTTGTATGACTGTGTCTCCCAATCATCCATGGGTTCAAATGTCGTTGTTGATCGCGAGTTGTCGATCATTCAAGAACCATAACTCTGGATGAACTCTGTCTAAACCGGTCCTCTATGTAAACCAGACTATTTCGACAGTACAAAGTGAGTCCGGTTTAGACAGAGTCCATTGTACTTAAAAATTAGCCATGGATTTTTTTTTCATTTTAACATCTTTATGATAAAAAAATTAGGTGTTTTATTTACAAGTTATGTCCAAATGTACACATCTTTTTTTCTTGTAGAACAATGATGAAATGATAGAGGGTATGAAGTTTGCCTTTCAAAGGATGAAGGTTTGTATCCAGTTTTACTGAATGTACTGTCTTCGAAATCAATTAATGGCTTGATCAGTGGCCATTGTATTTATAATACTGATGTATCCATTTTGTACATGATGTGTATATATTCACTGTTTAAAGAATGTTTTACATCTTATAAGTGTAAAATATTCCTATTGCTAGGAATCCTGCATATGGTTTTCCAGACTTTTTTTTAAACAATGTCACAATGTACTGAGCTACAGTTTTCTGTGTAGCTTTATCGTGTAGAGTTACAAATCAAGTTTGAGTTTCTGGGCCATTTGCCATTTAACAGAGTTATTGCCCTTGAACTACTACAAACATCATAGATGGTTTTTCACAATTTTTTTCAAGATATTGAGCTTACATTTTATGTATAGCTTTGTTATGTAGACTAACAGATCAAGTTTGACTCATCCTCTTGTAGATTTGTTTTTTTGTGTTTTTGTTTTTGTAACTCACCTCAGCAAAAACAACTACAAATTAAGGAAACTATTATTCTCTCGCACTAATCACTAAAACTAACCATTAACCTGGATAGACAGCCCAAATAATTAAACTTTAACAGAACATGTGTGCAGAAATCAAGTTAAATGAAAATGAATCATTACTAAACTAAAATCTGATGTTTTCCTTTCAGCTGGTTATTGAGGCAGCAGCTGGAGCAGCAGTGGCAGCCATTTTGTCTGACAAGATGAAGAAGATGGACCCAAGTCTTAAACATGTTGCTGTTATTTTGTGTGGGGGCAATATTGACATAGATCATCTGCCGTGGTACTGAACAG
Organism: Gigantopelta aegis; assembly: GCF_016097555.1. Taxonomy (NCBI): domain Eukaryota; kingdom Metazoa; phylum Mollusca; class Gastropoda; order Neomphalida; family Peltospiridae; genus Gigantopelta; species Gigantopelta aegis. Next base: position 27,699,391 of record NC_054701.1, on the reverse strand, counting down.
GAACATTACTAGGAGGGGAGGGGGCAGGAGGAGGGATTCTGGAACAGTTGTCTTCCCTAAAAATGTCTTTAAATGTGCCCATTTTATTTAAAAGTTCCCTTTCTGTCTACTGAAGAAGATCCTTGTATTACAATATCTATTGAAGTCCTGGTTATTTTACTACCCTATCTCCCTAATTTGTTTAGGCTAGCTATGATATTGCTAAAAAAAAAATAGATTCAGTTTTAATATGGGCACTATCACAATATCTTTTATCCTGCAACCACTGTTCCTATTGACTGATTATAATGACCAATTAAAGCAAAGTCATTAACATATACTAGCAGATTAGGACTTGTGACGTAATGTACACTTTGATGTCACTTCCACAGATATGTGGTGAAACCATTCACTTGACTTGGGTAATCATACAAAGTAACTGAAATAAACAGGAATAATAGTTTCAGAGCAAATAGGGAATTGCTTTGGGCAAGCCATGTGGAATTCCACATTCTTACCTTCTAAGAATAAACCAGTATCCCCACATGATTAATTAGTTATTCTCTATGAATATTACTGACGCCATAACCGTAAATAAAATGTGTTGAGTGCATCATTAATTAAACATTTCTTATGAATATTAAGAGGCCTTGTACATAAAACAAAATGAATACCTTGTATCATTTTATTTCATTTAAAACGTTTTTATCAGTATAGTTAATATGTTTTTATCCTGCTACCACTGTTTCTATTGACAGAATATGATGATGGGTAAAGACTTGATGTCACTCATGTGTTATACCCCACTTCCGGTCTCGTTGCCATGGTTTCTTTTGTTAAAACTGTAGGTGTATTCACTTCATTTTAAGGAAAAGTGTAGGTGTATCGGATACACCCACACTTTTTTTTTAAACTGCAAACATTTGAAACAAAAAGTTAAAAAGCTGTAGAAATAAACCACTTTATTTTCAAAATTTACAATGAAATTTCAACAGTGTCTCCATCGTCCATCCACGAATGCACTGTACAGCACACCATTTGAAATATATCGATTGATTCATTGGCGATACCTTGCATTTGCATATAACAAAATTAAAATCCCATTTTTCAACCAATAGAAAGAGCTTCTCAAAATACATGTTTCTGCATTTTATTTTAACCAATAGAATGAACAATCTAATTACACCTGCACATTTATTCATGGCACCTTCCAATGAGATTTATAACACAATTCGCCTGTTAAACATTATGCAGAATTGTATCTAGCAGGGGGGAGGGGTAGCTGCCCCCTCCATTAATTTCCCTCAAGCCTTTTTCATTTTTATTACCAATTATTACTGTCTGTAAATATTAAAAATAGTGTTTTAGATAATTCTGTATATAAAAATATCAGCAGGACATTACTTATTTCCTGCCATCCCGAGAAAAAACCCCTAGATGCCTAAAATGAGTTTTAATATAATCTGATCCCATTAAGGCCCTAACCCGCATCATTTGCATGTGAAACACGGACAAGGTCGAATTAGACCTGATTGATACTCCGAGAAAAACATGAGGGTCACGACGTGTGGCCACGTTATTTTTGTTTAATTAACTACTATTTTCCATTTATTGATCTTATTTATTGTAGAAGTGATATAATAATTAACTTGACCTAAAGTGGGGTATAAGTCAGTTGTACCCACACTTACTCAGTGTATCAGTAAATATCTCAACAGTTTGTGTAGGGATATTCACCAATACACCTGTAAAGTGTGGGTATAACTATTACATGTCACACGCATAGCCTACATTACAAAATCGCTCATTGTACAATGTGGCTAAAATAACCGAAATAATAGCTTTTCCCCTTAATTTATATGGTCTACAGGATAAAGATAATAACTAGTTAATGACGTCGAATATCTGCTTTATCCTGTTCAGGCCGAATGAGAAATTCCCATTCTTATCTTCACAGAATAAAGCAGATATCCGACGTCATTAACTAGTTATTCTCTATATAAATTCAATTTATGATGTGCTCATAGCTTCCTAATGTTCTACAAAATGTGTGGTTCTAAGTCAACTACAATGAATGAATGAATGTTTAACGACACCCCAGCATGAAAAATACATCGGCTATTGGGTGTCAAACTATGGTAATGCAAATAAATAAAGTGATGGTCAGCATCAATATAAAAATTCAAGACTTAAACAAAAACAGTGTAAAGAACTGTGGAAAAACACAAATATCACAGAATTTTACGGATACTGAATTTGACTCAAAACTTCAATTTTGTGCTGTATTGACCATTCTCAAAGAAAATGTTACACCCCTGCACCACGGTGAGGTTACACTACAACTACACTGAGTCAACTACAAAGTGCTGAATGTTTGAATAACCACTGCCTTTTACCTAGGATCATTTACAATGTAAAACAATAAAGTGTGCATGTGTGTATGTATGCCCACATGTGCATGCATATGCATGTATGTATGTATGCATGTGAAGAGTTATTATTATTATTACCCATATTTTGTTTTTTTTAAATATAAAAATTATATTTCATTGATCATGTTAAAAATTATGCATCAAATTTTTTATATATATATATATATATATATATATATATATATATATATATATATATATATATATATATATATATATGAATGTATTTAATATGAATAATTCATCTCTTTATAATATATTTTGTTGTTATTATTAAAATTGTACTAAAATGTATTGTTTTATTCATATTTTATATAACTACATGTGTATATAAATAAAAGTAAATACATTTAGAATATACATGTATGTTTATGTATATTAAAATTACATTTAAATAATCTGTATTTACCATAAAATAAAAAGTGATTTCTAAAAAACAAAAATTAAAATTTGTTTTCTGTAATACTTTCTGTTTGATAATTAAGAAAACCCTACCATGTGCGTTATTCTTTTATACATTTCCCAGTGATAAAGTGCTTGCAAGCTTGATGCACAGTTGATCTAGGATCGATCCCCATCAGTCTATCAATTGGGCTATTTCTCATTCAGCCAGTGTTTTACAACTGGTGTAACAAAGGCTGTGGTATATATTGTCCTGTCTCTAGGATGCTTCATATAAAAACCTTTTCTGCTAATAAAAAATTAGCCTTGTAATGGTGGCAGCAGGTTTCCTCTCATTATCTGTGTGGTCCTTACCCATGTCTGATACCATATAACTAGATAAACATGTTGGGTGTGTTGTCAAATAAAATATTTCTTTCTATATAGGTAAAGGAAGGAAGGAAGGAAATATTTTATTTAATGCACTCACATTTATTTACGCTTATATGGCATCAGACATGGTTAAGGACCACTCATATTGAAGGAGGAAACCCGCTGTCGCCACTTCATGGGCTACTTTTTCAATTAGCAGCGAGGATAGCACATACCACGGCCTTTGATATACCTGTCATGGTGCACTGGCTGGAGCGAAAAAGAGCTCTATGTGGGTGAAGTGCTAAAGGTCATAGGATCAAATGGCCTCGGACCTTTCTTAATTGATGCCTGACTTGGCCCAGTGGTAAAACACTTACCCAATATAGATCAATCTCCATCTGTAGGCCCATTGGGCTATTCCTCATTCCAGCAAGTGCTCCACAACTGGTGTAATAAAGGCTGTAGTATGACTTTCCTGTTTGTGGCATGGAGCATATAAAATATCACTTGTTTCTGATTTAAAAAAAAAAGAGTAGCACATTGTGTGGTAGTGGCAGCAGGTTTCCTCTCTAGTATTTCTGATCATATTTTGCAAAAATAAAGAATACTAATGTGTTACCAAAGGAACCAGCTGATACTCACAACCTGCCAGACTGACAATGATGTCCATATTGTTTATTTTATCTATAGGTCAACAAAAGGGGATGAATCTTCTAGTCCCATTGCATTTCAGATTCTATAAAAAATAGATTTAAATAAGACATAAATTTCGTTCCTATCATTTGTAACTAGGTCAAAAATTTTTTTATATAAGTAGTAATGGGCTGAACCAAAACTGTCCAAACTAAATAAAAAAAATATTAAAATTAAATTTCAAGAAAAACAATACAGTATATATTAATGAGTTCTCAACCAGGCTCAAACAACATTGGATAGACAGATTATGGATGAATGAATTAAACTTTGTTCCATATAATAATAATTTAAAAAATATATAAAAATAATATAGTAACCCCCAAAAAACAAAACACATATAATATATTAGTTATAAATGTTGGTGAGAAGAATTTGCAATTAAAATGAAATTAAGTCCCTTTAAAAGGGAGATAACCGTAAAGTTAATCCATGCGTGTCTGATTGAAAGGTGCCGCGGAAACTTCAAACGTTCAGCAGGTAAGTCAGATTATTTTTTGAATATATTCTACAATTTTCGTGTATATACTGAAAAACGTAAGTACTAGTAACAACATTAACTATTTCATTTTATATCTGGCTGTAATGGAAAGTGTAAGTAAAAAGCGGTTTAGTTTTCAAACGATCGTCGCTGGTTTGGCGACTGGCTACTGTAAATTGAAATGAGTCCGGTAAGTACCGGCGGTAAGAACACAAACACTCGCACCTGTTCAGGCAGGTATGGTTCAGTTTTCAACGGCCGAGTGGCTGTGACTACCGGCATTGGTATATCGTGGCCGAATATTATTTGATTATTTATTTTTGAGGAGAGTATCTCTCTCATCTTCCCCGCCCCACACCGTTGTTTTTATATGTAATTAGGTTTATATCGATTCCAGGACGAATAAATTTGAATCCACAAACGTTTGGTCACAGTGACTGGGCCTCTTTGTAATGTGAATGCAATTGTTGAAGTGATAGTAGGTTGCAGTTTATTTTTACGCGGTATACCCAATACGAATTTAACCCATTGTGTTCTGGATAGAAGATGTGTACTGGTAGCCCGAGTACGCTGACTGTAAGAGAGCTAGACGGCCATTTGGACATAAATACCTATCATTACAGTCCGAGACCAAGCTATGTATTTTTTTGGCAATTCCCGACAACCAAAAAGTTGGCAAAGATTTCGCTCTCTAATATCACAACAATCCTATGTTTGACGTTAAATACTTTTACATCGATCATTTTCGAGTTAATTAATTAAAAAAAATCCACATATTAATCACTAATACACACACTACAGAAAGAAACCCAACAGCACCCACATTCTTGCCAACTATTTGGTTGTCGGGAATTGCCCAAAAAATACATAGCTTGGTCTCTGACTGTAATGAGAGCGTATTTATGTCCAAATGTCCTTCTAGCTCTCTTACAGTCAGAGTACTCGGGCTAGTGTACTGGTTGACGAAGTCTTCATTGAAGGTCTTCATCAAGATTCATTCAATCATTGCGGGATTGAAAACAATTTCTATTTTCAATCATGTTGATTTTCCGCTGTCATGCTTATATTTGTTTGTGGGAGTGCTTATAGAACAACAAGATGTCATTATTTGCATCTCCCCCTACTGTTCAAGATATATTTTAAGGTTAAAAGTAGGGCAAGAGTTCCTCCCATTCCCCGATAATAAATGTTTATGAAAAATAATTTAATTTTTATGTTATGAATATTAGTGTTAGGTTTACCAACATAATGTTCATATTTCATAATCTAATATCACCATGAAAATTCAATACACAAAGTGGGGAATGGGCAAACATTAGTTTAATTGAATAAATTAACAAATAATCACCCCCTCTCCACCCGACAACCTACTGTAAACAGACTGTTCCCCCTCCCCATCAAACGTAACTGGCTATTCCACTCAGAGGCGGACCTAGTGACGGGGGAGGGGGGGCACAGAGGCCCGGACACCCCCTAAATTCTGCAATAGTTATAATTTTATTATATATTTTAATTTTTTTATGATCCCCCTTCCAAACCTCCCCCAAAATTTCCCTTGGCATTCCACCTCATGTCACTGGGGCCCCCCTAAATGGATTTTCTGGGTCCGCCACTGCCACTGAATGTGCTTTCAAAATTATCTTGGGTGAAACCAGTGCAGTTTTCAGTATTTTAACAACTAAAATTAGAATATCCGTATCTGTACATATTCATTGTGTTTCTGGTTGTTCTAATGTTTATAAGTAGCCTAAACTGGACTTGGTCTTCCAGTAATTCTGTATGTACAAAAAAGTTATATATTAAAATGTAAAATGAAGTTTGACCTAGTATGATTACTAGAATAATAAGAAACACATTTAATATACTGCCACTGATATTTTATGCAGAAAAATATATTGAATATGCACCTTTATTCATTAAAATGTCTGTTAGTGGACAACACGTTAATAAGGACAACAAACTCAGAACAGTTCCTTCATAATACGCAACCTAATCTTTTTTTTTTTTAAATCAGCCATCTTGGATTTTTAACAGCTTTAAACCAGTTTAATGAATTAAATCACTGCACACTGCAGACCTAACCATCTACAATTTGTAGTCTCTACACTGAGGTGTTGCATTATTTGCGAATGACAGAAGATATTTGAAGAAGATGTTTGTTCAAGACTCTTTGCATCTGTACGTGAAAACAGGTCAGTGTTCACACATATGAGATGCTTACGTCGTAACAGATGCGTTCACTTGGTAACTGAGGTCAGTTTGAGGTCTCCCGGGACAAGTATTTACCACCTGTATATTTATTATTGTTGGATTATCATAGTTATGTATGTAGCTTGTGAATCACTGTCGAGGTGAAAGTATTAAGTATATATAGAACAGCATTTCTCAGCCTGTGTGCTGTGATGGTGACTAAGATATCAGATCTCAATATGAACAAAATTGACGCAAATGATTAATTGCTCCCCAACTTAGAATATAGGGAGCCATTTAAGATATATTGAATGAACGACACCCCAGCACAAAAATACACATTGGCTATTGGATGTCAGAAAGGTAATTATCATATTGATACCATATACATTCATATAATATGGGAGATAAAAATTAATCTTCTTGTTTTGGTATCAGGGGAGTGATGGGGAGCAAGAATGATAGCTCCCCTTAAACAGTGAGTTCTAAGGTTAAACTTTGTACATATATAAGTTAGTTAAAAACAAATATTTAAAGTTGTTGGGGTTTTTTTGGTTGTGGTTTGAAATTTAAAGTTATTTTGTGTACTGTCTTGAAGGAAATGCTGAGGAACACTGTGTGATATAACAATGTGAACTAAAATCTGTAGTCTCACTTCTCTGTCCTATATCACATATTGTTTAGTATATAATACTATTAATAGTAATGCAACAGAAAATCACAACTACAGGTGTATAACAAGCATTTTGAGACTACTGGCAAAGTGATGACATTTAGCAAGCCCAATAAATGTTTATATTTAAGTTCAAGGTCCATAACTCTGTCAAAAATAGGTTAATTGCTAAGAAAGTCAAACTTGATCTGTAACTGTACATGGTAAGATTATATGCAAAATTTCAGCTCAACATCATTGTGAAAAAACCCTCTGAAAAACTATATGTGGGAAAGGCAGAGAGACTGAGAAAGAGAAGGACAGAGATAAAACCTTTAGTCTCCTTCGGTTGAACAGGAAGGAGACTAATAAACTCTGAATCTCATTTCCCTATTATATGTAAATAAAAGAATGGCACGTCATGAGTATATTTTAAAATAAAATCAGCCAAATAGCTGAAGGTAAGAATACTAAGATGTCCAGATTCGACCCTGCATCTTCCGTGATCAGATGATGATTCATACACTTTACAGACAGCGCTCCAATGTTTGTGTCATTTACCAACCTGTATTAATAACACACATGTATGGTGGACTCTCAAAACAGGTTTCATTTGGGGTTGAGAAGTGGTTTGACAGCATGCCTGATAAGTAGACAGATTTGTTCAGAATCACAGACAAGCATATCAGTACAAGTACCTCACATGCATTAGTGAATCATGTACAAGTACCAGAATCACATGTCACAATACCACGTCACAATAGTGAAGTGTATGTAACATACTGTTACTGTTAACACAGATTTGTTCAGAATCACGGACAAACTTACCACACAATAGCAACTATAGTACTTGACTATATTAGTGAAGTGTATGTAACATACTGTTACTGGTAACACTGATCAATGTCTAGATGGGCACAATGTCATGTGCTAGACGGGTCACAATTTGTATACTCAGCTTATTCTGTCTGTAGCAAAGTTGGATAATTTTTTATGCATACAGATTGGTAAAATATACATTATATACTTAAATACTTTTAGAAGTAATATGTATAAAAATGCAGAGAAAAAACTAACTAGTTGATTTATTTTTTTGGATTTTTAAAAATTATTATATATATTTTTTTTAATTCAGCTAATATCATTTTGCATAAATTGGTCACTTTTCCATTCTTTTTCATAAATATTCCAGCAATTTTTTAAAATTGGTTGAAGCATAGCTATATGGTTTGTGGTCAACCATCATTTATTATTTATATTCAATAATATTGGACAATTATATTGAAGCTGTAAAAAAAAGAGAGCTTTTCAGATTATGGGACCAACTTAATTGTTTGACTACCTTACCAAGAATAATGCTACTTAAAACACCTTAATCTGCTATGGTCAGTTTCTATTAATGGATTACATTATCATATATCATTGTAAGCACAAGTGAATAGCCTTAACTTGACTAGGACAGTTGTAAACAGATTACGGTAACAGGTATAAATATTACTTATGACAGATTTTTGTTCCAGACAGTGCACTATGACTGGTATGTCAAAGGTCATGGTATGTGCTATCCTGTCTGTGGGATGGCACATATAAATTAATTAATAAACCAATGTGCTCTAGTGGTGTCATTAAACAAAACAAACTTTAACTTTTTATGGCAGAATAAAAAAAAAATATATATATAAACTTGTTAATATTAATTGTTTCTTAAATAATAATTTAGTATTTAATTAAATTACTAAGTAAAGGTTTTGGAGGCAGACATGTTTTACTGCATTGTCAACAGGTTTCACTGATCCACAGTTTATGAGTAAGTCATCAGAAAATTGTATTACAATATTGATGTTTGTTGTTATGAATACGTCATGGTGAATGAACAGCTGTTGCAGGCCATAAATGTATGGTACAGCCGAGAGCTGAAAGTATGTGACGGTCTGACTTGCTGAACCAGACTGTTTTCAGGTTTATAAGATGCAGGTGAGTGCCATGTCACAATGGCGTATTTTGATGTTATTAAATAATGTGAATATGAAAACACCATATCAATACATACTTAGATCTAGAAATATGTATACTATGGTTATATACGGCGAACATCAATAGTTCTGTTTGTTATGTTTCCTTTTTGTGATAATAATTCAGGCCTTATGTGACAATTTTAAGGAGGAGCATTATAACTAATATTTGGTTTTAAATGGTGTGTGTGTGTGTACAGGCTAGGGATAAGGGTGTGTACATATATTTGTCAAAACATGACGTGAGACTATCCTGTGTTATTCGATAACTGATGACTGTTTGTCAAAACATGACGTGAGACTATCCTGTGTTATTCGATAACTGATGACTGTTTGTCAAAACATGACGTGAGACTATCCTGTGTTATTCGATAACTGATGACTGTTTGTCAAAACATGACGTGAGACTATCCTGTGTTATTCGATAACTGATGACTGTTTGTCAAAACATGACGTGAGACTATCCTGTGTTATTCGATAACTGATGACTATTTGTCAAAACATGACGTGAGACTATCCTGTGTTGTTCGATAACTGATGACTATTTGTCAAAACATGACATGAGACTATCCTGTGTTGTTCGATAACTGATGACTATTTGTCAAAACATGACGTGAGACTATCCTGTGTTATTCGATAATTGATGACTATTTGTCAAAAAACATGACGTGAGACTATCCTGTGTTATTCGATAACTGATGACTGTTTGTCACAACATGACGTAAGACTATCCTGTGTTAATCGATAACTGATAACTATTTGTCAGAACATGATGTAAGACTATCCTGTGTTATTTGATAACTGATAACTTCATAAATAAGTTTAACCTGGGTTGAGATTTAGCTTTGTGGGTAGAGAGCTCCCTTCAGGTGCTTGGGTCATAGGTTTGAACCACCTTGGCAGACTCATTTGTTTGTTTTTCCATCCCATACAGGTGCCCATGACTGGTTTATGAAATCCCATTGTATGCTACGTAGTGATGGGAATCAGTTGGGATTTCATCATCGATCATTGGTTATAATCGGTTGGCACCATTCGATCAACTTTCGATTACTCAATCAGTTAGAATGCCATGACCATAAGAAGGCTTTGAATTATAAGGACCATGTACCTACTGGTGTGTGCACCCTGCAAATGGCTAACTGTACCTTTATTAACTATTTAAGATAATTTTTCTTTATGTACACATGAAAACAAATCAGAAAGAAATGTTTTATTTAATGACGCACTCAACACATTTTATTTACGGTTATATGGCGTCAGACATATGGTATAGGACCACATAGATTTTGAGAGGAAACCCGCTGTCGCCACTACATGGGCTACTTTTCTGATTAGCAGCAAGGGATCTTTTATTTGCACTTCCCACAGGCAGGATAGCACAAACTATGGCCTTTGTTGTACCAGTTATGGATCACTGGTCGGTGCAAGTGGTTTACACCTACCCATTGAGCCTTGCGGAGCACTCACTCAGGGTTTGGAGTCTGTATCTGGATTAAAAATCCCATGCCTCGACTGGGATCCGAACCCAGTACCTACCAGCCTGTAGAACGATGGCCTGCCACGACGCCACCGAGGCCGGTGAAAACAAATCAAACCACTGTATATTTCCATCAATTTTATCATCTAAACTGGAGGAACAGATACAGTTAACATTTTCCCACACAATCGATTATGGATTTTTATAATTGATCATCACATCGTAATAACCAATCCGATCAATTTTTGATTATAATCAATCATTGGAACACCACTAATGCTACGTCTGGGAAAGTGCATATATAAAGATCCCTTGCTGGTAACGGAAACATGTAGCATGTTTTCTTTGAAGACTCTGTGTCAGAATTATTGATGTTTGACATCCAGTAGAAGATGATTAAATATTAAGCTCTGGTGGTGTTGTTAAACAAAACAAAGTTATTTATAAGGTTAATATTGTCTGTGTAACCAAAACTAACGTAGAGGTGTAGTGTGTGTGTGTGTATATATATATATATATATATATATATATATATATCTGACCCCAACTCCAACCCACAGCTCAGTGATGAAGTATAACGTCACTACGTCAACTTCTTTCAAACAGTTAACAACTAATCATTAACCCATTGTTTTGTTTAACATTGTGGATTATTTAAGATAAAAATTAAAAAGGTATACAACTGATGCTTTAAAGGGACATATACCCTAGTTTTTAAACACTAAGGCATAGTTTTACTATTAGAGCTGTTTTTGATAACTGAAATCATACTTTACTTAGATTTTATTGTTTAGATTATCCATTTCCATACATTCGAAGTGTTTTTGGTCATCCTAGTGTTTTTAATATAACAAAATGAATTTCTCATATTTTTAAAAATGCACATGCGTCTGAGAAGTAACAGCTATGGAGTCCAGTTTTAGTCTATTTTTAGCGGGTATTTCACCATTTCAAAGTCACAGACTCATATTTCACTCAATTGTAACTTATCCAAATGTGTTACAGGTTTGTGGATTAACTAAACTTAGTGTTGATTTTCACAGGTTGAAACTAGGGTATGTCCCTTTAATAATGGGAAGCTGGATGTACATGTAGATCAGTGGTACAGTCTTCAGCTGAGGTGTGATGGGTCATGTGATGCTGTAGTTCCCATCTGTGAACATACTCCAGACTTTGCCATTTAAAGAGAGCTTTCACTCGCTGCTCTAGTGTATTTCCCATCTGTGAACATACTCCAGACTTTGCTATTTAAAGAGAGCTTTCACTCGCTGCTCTAGTGTAGTTCCCATCTGTGAACATACTCCAGACTTTGCCATTTAAAGAGAGCTTACACTCGCTGCTCTAGTGTAGTTCCCATCTGTGAACATACTCCAGACTTTGCCATTTAAAGAGAGCTTACACTCGCTGCTCTAGTGTAGTTCCCATCTGTGAACATACTCCAGACTTTGCCATTTAAAGAGAGCTTACACTCGCTGCTCTAGTGTAGTTCCCATCTGTGAACATACTCCAGACTTTGCCATTTAAAGAGAGCTTACACTCGCTGCTCTAGTGTAGTTCCCATCTGTGAACATACTCCAGACTTTGCCATTTAAAGAGAGCTTACACTCGCTGCTCTAGTGTAGTTCCCATCTGTGAACATACTCCAGACTTTGCCATTTAAAGAGAGCTTACACTCGCTGCTCTAGTGTAGTTCCCATCTGTGAACATACTCCAGACTTTGCCATTTAAAGAGAGCTTACACTCGCTGCTCTAGTGTATTTCCCATCTGTGAACATACTCCAGACTTTGCCATTTAAAGAGAGCTTACACTCGCTGCTCTAGTGTAGTTCCCATCTGTGAACATACTCCAGACTTTGCCATTTAAAGAGAGCTTACACTCGCTGCTCTAGTGTAGCTGTGAACTACTCCAGACTTTGCCATTTGCTTACACTCGCTGCTTTCCCATCTGTGAACATACTCCAGACTTTGCCATTTAAAGAGAGCTTACACTCGCTGCTCTAGTGTATTTCCCATCTGTGAACATACTCCAGACTTTGCCATTTAAAGAGAGCTTACACTCGCTGCTCTAGTGTAGTTCCCATCTGTGAACATACTCCAGACTTTGCCATTTAAAGAGAGCTTACACTCGCTGCTCTAGTGTAGTTCCCATCTGTGAACATACTCCAGACTGCCATTTAAAGAGAGCCATTTAAAGAGAGCTCGCTGCTCTAGTGTAGTTCCCATCTGTGAACATACTCCAGACTTTGCTATTTAAAGAGAGCTTACACTCGATGCTCTAGTGTAGTTCCCATCTGTGAACATACTCCAGACTTTGCTATTTAAAGAGCACCTTCACTCGCTGCCCCTAGACAGGAGATCTGGCACAAATCAGAACTCGTGCCCAGGATGGATGTGCCTCAGGAACCTTCAGTAGATATTGGCACGTTAATAGAGTTTTCCTTCTGCTGCCCCTCACTCCCGTAAGACTACTTAAAGGAAAGTATTTTGTAGCTGGCCTCCTCCACCCTCCCCCCACCTTTCCTATCTTGGACAGAGAAAAACCTGTGTCCAACATAGGCGTGTGCTACAACAGCTTGCTCTGAATGTGCACGTTAATCACTAGTTCAGTCCAGTAGCTGCTCTTAGCATGTGAATTTGTATGGTATCAGTGTGGTAATATATGTAATCTAAGTTACTGGAGCAATTAATCACTCCCTCAATACTCGTCATATCAGGTCTGCTAATTATTAGTCTCTATTCAACTGAAGAATGCAGTTTAGTGTTAATTTATGCAGCAAAACATTAATGGTGTGGTTTTGTGATCATTCATGAGGTTTGTGTGGCTGGAGTGGATTTTCTGTCTTAACACTGAAAAATCCACTAATAACCAATGTGCTAAGTTTGCTATGTCGCCATTGAACAGACATTCCTTTTAATTCTCATGCTTATAAAGTTGTCAACAGTGGTGAACAAACTGCACATTCAGTGTGCAGAATGAGTCCAGTAACACTCCATGCTCTATGTATACCTTTACACATGTACTTGTTGACAATCTTAAAAAATGCAGTAAAATTATCACTAGAGCAACTTGTTATTTGTGGAATTTACCTTCTGGCGATGTAATTTCAAATGATATATTTTACTGACAGCAAGACAGTTTTAAACAGTTGTGAACATCTTTTTAATGTTCATTTGTACATTTGTACATGGCAGTTTAATTTAATAAAACACATTTTTACTGAGTATTGTTTTTTCCCTGGGTGAGAGCCAGTACAGGAATATGAACATAGTACCTACCACCCTTAAGTCCAATATCTTAACCCCTCTACATCAAGTGCTGAGGCCAGTTTGGACATCTTTTTGGTGTTCATTTGTATGTGTATGATGTAGTAGCCAATACACTTTAAAACGTGTCAGCAAGTATTAATCTTTCCCTGGGTGGGAGCTGGTAAAGGGATGTGAACCCAGTACCTACCAGCCTTCAGTCTGATATTTTAACCACTACACCAAATGCTGAGGCCAGTTTGGACATCTTTTTGATGCTTTGTTTTATATAGTACATGTAGTTAACAGTTAAAAACATGTCAGCAAGTATCAATATTTACCTGATGGGAGCTGGTACAGGGGTATGAACCCAGTACCTACTAGCCTTCAGTCCAATATCTAAACCAAGTGTGCTATGTCAAGTGCAGAGGCCAGTTTAGGCATTGTTTTGGTGTTCAGTTGTATGTATGTATAGTAGTTAACACAGTTTAAAACATGTTGCCAAGAAGCGCGAGCTGGTATATGGGTATGAACCCAGTACCTACCAGCCTTCAGTCCAATATTTTAACCAGTACACCAAGCGCTGGTGTTCAGTGGTATGTATGTATGTTGTCAACAATTGGGAGCTGGTACAGGGATATGAACCCAGTATCTACCAAACTTCAGTCCGATATCTTAACCACTACACCAAGTGCTGAAGCCAGCTTGGGCATCTTTTTGGTGTCCAATTTTATGTATATAAGCAGTAGCTAACACAGTTTAAAACATGTCGCCAGCGAGTATTAACCTTTTCTTGGGTGGGAGCTGATACAAGGATGTGAACCCAGTACCTACCGGCCTTAATTCCGATAGCATAACCACAACACCAAGTGCTGAGGCCAGCTTGGGCATCATTTTGGTGTCCAAATTGTATGTATATGCAGCAGCTAACACAGTTTAAAACATGTCACCAGCGAGTATTGATCTTTCTCCAACTCGATCTCAGTCATTACCAACTCAAGCAGCTCCACATTCAGTTACTGGGCCAACAAGGTCCGCACGGGACACAGTAATTGTTAACACCACTGGTACACTGCTACTGCCCTGCATGAGCTGGAGTCAGTGTTCTCAGTGTTCTCGTATGGTCACGGTTTTGGAGTACTAGAATCATAAAACCTGAGCTTTTGTCACCGGATGGTTCGTTATTAACACTGTCAGGTAGGGCCCCGTACTTTTATCAGCAATTGTTTACAGTGATTGGAATAATTTATTCATCTCTTTCGGTGGGGGTGGGGGGATTTTATGTCTTCAGACCAGTGAATATATTATGTGTACTGTAACAGTTTATACTTGTGTGTAATAACTGGTCAGATGAATAAATCAATGGAATAGTTTGCTTCGTTGTATTCACTAGGTTACGACAACATTAGCAAACATTTCTGTAAGCAAATAATTATTAGATGTTCTATTTTTAAACACTCGAACATTCTTGTAGGCCTCTGGAGGTAGGTGCTTGTTTAATAAAGGTTATTTTGTACTGGGAAATTGTTCTTTTTAAAAGAGCACCGGCTATCAGTAGGAAAGGAAAGAAAATGTGTGACATTTCAGCACATTTTTTGAAAACTGCATGTCTACTATTTGGTATCTGACATCTTGGTTATTGTGACACTCGGTGTCGATAAGCAAGAGAAGACACCTGCCACCATATAGACTACTACAGCACAAGATGTTTTATATAAGAATTGTTTGTAATTTTTTGTGAATTTATTGATGTACAACAGTCACAAATTGTCATCAATAAACAGTCATCAATAAATTCGGAAAATAATTACAAAAAAAATTCTTATAATTACAAACAACACAACATAAATCATGAAGGAAATACAAGTCGTACATAAATACGTAATTATATATGAATCCCATCATTTGTCTCCCCGTGATAGTAGCTGTAATGTAGGGAAATTGCTGTTTTTTCAAAGAGCACCGGATACCATCAGAGTGTGCAAAATTATAATAATACAGTTGCAATATCAAACTGCTTAACCTGATCAATAACATCCAGGATAGAATAGTTGTTGTCATGTATTCAGTACAGTCAGGTTAAACAACCACAACAGGAAGTGTCGGAAAATTGTCTGGAACAGTCATTTCAAAGTACATGTATGTTAGGTGATTTCAGAGATTATAGCCCACAGGTGACGTACTGATGGGTATAGCCTGTTCAAACACCTACCTTCCCCCTTTCATCTGGATTTGTCCATGTCCCATTCCAGTCTCAACTCAGGCCTTGAGAATTAAAAATTGAGTAAACCATAGACAAATTCAGGTAACCTATTTTGTTTTAGTGTAACCTGTCATGACCGTGTAAATAATGTCTTAAATTTAATGCTTAAACAAAACTAGACTTACACAAGCGAAGTGCGAATAAAATTGTTGTTCTTGCAAATTTTCAGAGGCCTGTCAACTAAACAATATACAAGTTTTCCTTTTCTTATTATGTCAGATAGAATTGAAATTATTGATAAAAATTGTTTAATATAGAGGCTGGTATGAAGTATAAAAAATTGGCTGCTAAATGCATATCAATTTCAACTATTTTGTAAGATTTGGGAGATAAATATTGTGGCTGTTTTGAATTATTATTTATAATTACATATACTGGGTAGAAGGAAGGATAGGGAAATGGATAAAATGAAAGAAAAATAAACATAGCTGAAGAAAAAATAAAATTATTTGAGGCATTTTGTGTCACTGTTAGTCAGTACTTGGAGATAGCATACAGTGAACAACATGGGCCGAATTTACAGTTTGCTGTTTTTGTCTTACCATGCTTAAACATGCATTTAAAAGAAAAACAGGCTTTGTAATTTCGGCCACATTATAATTTTAAGTTTGTATTATTTAAGGTCATAACCTTATGGACTAAGTGATATCACTTGAGAATAAATGTAAAACATTTACCTGTATTTACAGGGAAGTTTTTTTTTTTTAAATCTTGATTTGTGATATTTGTTGTCAATTGTAAATTGATTAGCAACTACTGTTTAATGTTTTATAATTGTATAGCAATCTCTGGAACTTGTTTACGAATTGTGATGTGATACTCAACAGAATGTTTCCTGATTTATTCAGATTAACCTTGGTATATGAAAATATTCCAACTGCATGCATTTAGTATTCTGCCTTATAATTTTAACCATGTATTATTTATGGTCATAACCGTATGGACTAAATGGTATCTTATAAGAATAATTGCAAAACATTAACCTGCATTTATTCAGATTAACTTTTGGTATATGAAAACATTCAACTTGGTGCATGTAGTATATGAAAACTGGTTTGTGAAGCTGTATGGACTTGCTAAACAAGCCGATTGCTTTCATGTTGATTATATCATACTGTACGTTATTTCCGGCTGTCGGTGATCAAAAGAAATGTATATGTTGTAACATAGAGACTTTCTTTGTGGTCAGTAATGCAGTGGGTGTAAGTGAGTCGGATAATACATCAGAGGACATCAAATCCTTCATATACTGGTATATAGTCACAGGGCTTCTAGATTATGGTAGCCCCACTGCCATGTCTAGTGATATTCAATGTTGGGCTAGTAAATAACTACTATTGTCATGCCCGATGGCTAGTGAAATTTGTTGGTCAAATGTTGCAGTTTATTCTATTTTGTAAATATGAATATCCAGACCCCACCCCAACCCCCAATGTTAGTGTTTTTTAAGCTCTATCTCCCTCTTTAGGTGACATCTGATTATTACTATTATTTAGTAAAATTGTATTAAAGTTAAAGTAAAGTAGGGCTAGTGAATTTTTAATCCTGGCTAGTAAATTTTTGAAATCACTGATCCCATGGCTAGTGAATTAAAAAATTTTTCTAGAAGCCCAGCAGTCAGTTCAATTTTTTATTGTATATAAGGCCATGTATATACATTAAAAAAACTTATACACTGGAACATGTAAGTCAAGGGTGGATCTAGGATTTTGGAGAGTTTGTGTGAAAAATCCTAAAAAGGATAAACATGTATTGACACTGAGGTCCACTGGGTCAGTGGAGTGCTTCTTTAACCTTAATAATCTAAAGCATCCGGTGTTTACACGAGATACATTTAAATGTGAAGATGAAATTGTCAGTACTTTAATCAAGATGAACTAGGGGACCAGACCTGCATATCACCACACCCCTTAAATCATCCCCTGTAAGTACCAATAATGAACTCCTTTTCTGTTTTCCCTTTAACACAGTTACATAATATCTGTGTCAGTCAATAGGTGAATGTGTCTTGCTACGTTTTGTATACCTGTAGACACACCTTGTGAAAGCAGTTTTGACCTGGATAAAAATTGAATGTGTCATTGCAGGTACGTATATATTCGTCAGCTGGGAATTCACCCAGGTTATTGTAATAAAAGTCTGTGTGGGCTTTTCAGGATGGTTAAACAACTCAAGACTCATGTGACTTTGAGTTCATTCTGTTAAGTTCACATTCGGGTAAGCAGAAATAAAAATATTGGATTGAAGAAAAGTCATATTTTAAAACAGAATTGGTTCAATACAGAAGTATGAAGCATTGCGTGAAATTTGACGGTGTATAATTTTGTCGAATAACCATACACATATTTGTACCTGACTACAAGTAAGTGAACAATCAATAGTTTGCGAAATATGAGGTTAAATGATTTGACATGGAATTACCTTTAAGCTAGGACCTGGTCATCCCAAGGAGTATCACAAGAGACCCTCTTAAACAGTGTCCTTCATAACAGTACAGGCATGTTAATATTAGATAAGCTATAAAAATTGTAAAATGGCCAGTTGAAACAGATGAATATAAAAGTTTAAAAGTACTTACTTGTATGTATTTTAACATAACATTTTATAATTTTAATTATTTTATTTCTTTTCAGAGGAGATTTACCAGTACTGGGTTATATACTAATCAGAAGACGTTCCACTGAGTTTCTTGGAGGAGGTTAAATCTTTACACTTTTAGTTTGGATATACGTGAATGAACAGACTTTGTGATGGCATTTTCATTAGGACATTCAGACGATACGGCAGAGTGGATAGATAAAATCTTCAGGGAGAGAATAGTAGCACAGATGTAAGTACAGAAGTTTAGGGTGGGGGTTGATGGAGAGGTTTGTTTGTGAACCGAACTGATATAATACCAAATCAAATCCCATAGACGACAATAGTAACATATGTTGCTAAAAACTCCTACCTGCAGCATATCAATCGACATAAACATCACAAATATAAATACTACCACCCCTCACCCTTAAAGTGAATTAGAAAAAATTGGGGGTCAAGCTGCTCATTTCAAGTACTTTTTTTTACAGGTACCCCATACATGTTTCAAGCACAAGGCTACGTGACACCGTGGTACTAGATGAAATAAAATTGTATATATCTTTTGCCCAGATGAAACTATTTTTTTTACAACCAACACACTCACATGTATCACCAATCACAGGACTTGTGGTGTTCACTTCACTATTAAAAGTTGGGTGCACCTCAAACTTTGACCCAGCCGGAAGTTATTTAGTTTAGTACTACCTTATAGAGTGACAACCTGAGCTTGTGATTAAAAAGCTTTCAGGGGGAGGGGGGGAGGGGAGGGACATGTGTCCCCCACTTTGTAGCAGAAGCAATGTTTTCTAGTATATTTATACATGTATTAACACATGTACGTGTGTGTGTGTGTTTGTGTGTGTGTGTGTGTGTGTGTGCCTCTCCCCCCCCCCCCCCCCACACACACACACACGTTTTGGCACCTTCCTAAGCCCGTGTTTAATAGTGGTTAATCTAATGTTGACATATTTGGTTCTAATTAGTAATTTCTTAATCTGAATAGTTGTACTCTGCTTTCAAATAGTATTGGAAAGTAAAAAGCTGCTTTTGAAATTGCTTATCAGAAAGCATACTGTGTATTTTGAGTGGCAGTTTCCTCTTGATGTCTGTCAGTTTCAAGACTTGATGCTGTTTGAATGGTGCATGTTTCCATGATGTTAACGTCTCCAGACATTGTGGAAGCTAATCCCAGACTTTTAAAATTTTACAAGTCTGACCTGACATAGCCCAGTGACATTCTGCAGGTGATAATGTTTTATAAATGACAGGTAAAATAAGCAGGTCATTCATGACAACTGAGTGAATTTGATTCAGATAAGAAATCTGTCTTTTGTTATAACTAGGCCTACATTGTTTAGTAAAAACTATGACTGAATTACATGTAGGTAAGTAACAACCATGCTTCTATATATATATTTTTTTTCACACTCTTTGATTAGTTTCTTTTTCTTGAATGACTCTTGAACCTGAAATTATATGTAATATTTATAATCCTAGTGCTGCACTCAGTAGCCTAGTTTGTTTAACGGGGGGGGGGGGGGGGGGGGGGGGGATAAATTGTTAGAGCTCTTGACTGAGGTATGTGAGTCACAGGATTGAAGCTTTTCATAGATCTGTTAGATTATTCTCATCCCTACCAGTGCCCACGGCTGGTGTACTAAAGGATGTGGCATGTTCTGTCCTGTTTGTGGATAAGTGGTTATAAGTGATCTCTTGCTGCTAATGAAAGAAAGAAATAGTTTATTTAACGACACACTCAACACATTTTATTTACGGTTATATGGCGTCAGACATATGGTTAAGAACCACGCAGATATTGAGAGAGGATATCCGCTGTTGCCACTTCATGGGCTACTCTTGCACCATCCCACAGACAGGGTAGTACATACCATGGCCTTTAATATACCAGTCATCATACACTGGCTGGAACGAGAGATAGCCAAATGGACCCACCGACGGGGATCGATCCCACACCGACCGCGCATCGAGCGAGTGCCTTACCACTGGGCTATGTCCCGCCCCTGCTGCTAATGAAAAAAAGTAAAGAGTTTTTTTCAGAAGACTGTGTCACAGTTACTGAGTGTTTGACATCCAGTGGTCCATGAGTAATTAGTCAATGACCTCTTGTGGTGTTGTAAGCCTTACCACTGGGCTGTGTTCCACCCCTGCTGCTAATGAAGAAATGTAAGAGAGTTTTTTTCAGAAGACTGTGTCACAGTTACTGAGTGTTTGACATCCAGTGGTCCATGAGTAATTAGTCAATGACCTCTTGTGGTGTTGTAAGCAAACTTTAACTGCTTAACTGAAGTTGTGAAATCATCATTCATTTTAGATGTATTCATAACAAATAGACACTAAATTGCAACTACTGAAACAGTGTATGGACGTGGCATTAACAACCCCGTCTCTTTCCTCAGTATAAGATTTCAGAAATAACATTCAGATATAACATTAACAACATTTGGTACCATGTTTCCTATATATAACCAGTTATTTTCACAGTATCATGTTAGCATTGATTGTTGTTTCTTTGTCCATTTAACCAATCACTGTTATTGTTACAGAAATGTAAACAAAATTCTATACCCTACCATCCACTCTTTCTCTGAAATGATATACTCATAATAATATTTTACAGCAGAATTTTAGTCTCGCTTCAAAAATTTAGTTTAGGTTCTAAGTTTCCCAGTGTGAAAGACACCATTGTCTTGACGTGAATAATTTACATTTTTAAAGAAAGTAAAATAGGTCAGCAATGCCCTAGATTGAGATAAAATCTGAGTCACATACCCGTACACCCATTAAGCATGTCATCAGGGTAGGTCTTGTGAAACTACGTCGAATAAGCTTAGTTTTTGTGTGCGTGTTTGTATAAAATCAATAAGGACGGAGACCGTATTATAATAGAAAATGACAATAGGCATCATTAACTGAATCACTTCACTACCCATCCCAGACAGATTTTATATCTTTTCATATAGTAATAGTCGTTCATGTGTGACAAGTATATAGTGGTCAGAATGGTCATGTGGTTCTTATTGTCGTGGTCTCTGAACCGTGACAATATCTGTATAGTATGAAGCACTAGGTGTAAAGTGTGTGTGTGTGGTTTTATGAATAAGTACTGTTCTAGGAATGGTGAAATTTAATGGTGGGGGTGGGTGAGGATTGGCAACCACTACGGAAATATATTACACAAAAGAAGAAAAAAAAATCTTATAAACCATTACAGTAAAATCTGTTCATGCTGGGGGTTTTTCTTATCATAATTGTAAATATACATACATATCTTTTGAACTAAAAAATTGGAACATTTACTTTAAAGCATCAGTTCCAGTCATTTATAAACTATGAATAAAGTTCCATGGTCCTTGTTTTCTTTCTTACAAAGATTATTTGTATTGTATTTGTATGGTGATTTCTTTTTTTATTGGAATTGCAACAGTTCTTGGGTTCCGATCCAGTCATTATTTGTAAACTATCACTGAAGTTTGCTGGCACTTGGTTTCTTTCTTATCAGATTTATAAATGTATACAGGGGCATAACTTGATCTGGACATGGGGAATTTGAATATGAACCGAGTAGACACTTTTATCTACATTTTTCCTGAACACCTATATGAATAACCTGGTATTGTTTTAACACACACACGCACACACACATACCCAACACACATGCACACACACACACACATGCACGCACACACATACCCAACACACACATACCCAACATGCACGCATGCACACACACATGCATGCACACACACACACAGACACACATATACCCAACACACACACACACACACACACAACCGTACACACACACACACACTCGCACTTAAACATACTTGCACACACACACACTCATACTCACACACACACACTTACACACACACATACACACACTCTCATACGCTCACACACTCACACTCGCATACGCACACACACACAAGCCTATGTCCCTGATACATGTACTTTTAACTCTTTTAAAAAAACCAATTTATATATCAGAATAGCAACAGTTCACACACACG